>NC_091361.1:888425-955925 GCF_038502225.1 Cherax quadricarinatus | reverse complement strand
GGAGAAGTTTGAGGTAATCAGTCCCTCAGCCTGGAGTCGATGTGTTCAGTCCATCAATCTTGTAGAATGTACAGCATAGAACGAACGAACGAACGAACGTAAGTTTAGGTAAGATCCCAAATGGGATGAGCGGGGAAGACGGTACAGACGAAGAATAGTGCTGGAGAGGATTGTTCTTAATCGTAGAAATAAAGCCAGGGCTTAACCCAGCAGCGAAGGCGATCGTGGGACAGATATTGAGAAGAGAAAATCAGCCTCTTCTGTTGGGACTCTGGTGGGGTGAGCGCGGAGAAAGGGACATGCGACGTTTAGCACTAAGGAGGAGTGTAGAACTGGGCTATGTCTTAACCCAAAAGCTAAGGCGAATGTGGGTCAGAGAATGGTACCTGTCATGGAAGGTACCTGTCAGCGAATCCAAGGTTATTTGTAAATAGGGTTAGGAGCAGGATCAATGTCTGACAGTGTCTGACAGTTGTGATGAATGGTTTGGAAATCCGACAAGTGGATGATACCACTATGACCCCACCTCCTCCTGCTTCGCCTCACCTCACTGCCGTATATAAGTCAATTCTACGGCTCTATGCAGTACATTCTACAAGATTGATGGACTGAACACATCGACTCCAGGCTGAGGGACTGATTACCTCAAACTTCTCCTCTCCTTACGCCTTTTTCTACTTTGTATTGGACTGATGAAGCCACTGTGTGGCGAAACGTTTCCTGAATAAAAATTCCCATATGTTACATAAGTGTCTCAATCTTCAACTTGTCGGATTTCCAAACCATTCATCACAACTGTCAGACACTGCAGCATTATGGGGTCTTGTTACAAAGAATGCTTCAACACTTGTCCAACCTTTGGACGAAGACCCACTTCTACTAGTGGATGGTACCACTATGACCCCACCTCCTCCTGCTTCGCATCACCTCACTACAGTATATAAGCCACGTCTACGGCTCTATGCTGTGCATTCTACAAGATTGATGGACTGAACACATCGACTCCAGGCTGAGGGACTGATTACTTCAAACTTCTCCTCTCCTTACGCCTTTTTCTACTTTGTATTGGACTGATGAAGCCACTGTGTGGCAAAACGTTTCCTGAATAAAGATTCTCATATGTTGCATAAGTGTCTCAATCTTCAACTTGTCGGATTTCCAAACCATTCATCACGACTCCTGTGTTGTTGGGTTGGTGGTGCTTAGCCTGCTTAAGTTTCATGTATGCTAATGTTTTTGAAATTTTGTGGTTGCCAGTGTTACGTTCTATTGTGTCGGTGACGGCGATTAGCTAGGCTTCTAGGCACCGACGGCGTCTGTGGTCTGGTTCTGTGACAACGAGTTGTGACTCATTCCTGTTCATCAAATGTCCCGTGGAGTCTCTGTGGAGGACACAGGCGTACCTTAAATCGTCTCTGTTACAGGCACTTCGATGCTCGTTCAGGCGGACCGCAAGATCTCTGCCTGTATCGACTATATATTTCTTGGGACAGAATCCACATGGGATAGTGTGGACGCCTGCTGAAGAAGTTAGAGGTGTGGGGCTGCGTTTCGTAGTGAGGTCTTTGACAGATGATGTGTTTATGGTGGAAACGTTGATGTTACTCATAGCAAGTGCCCGGCGAGTATTCGTGACATCACAACATGGGAGCACTATGAACTGCTTAGAGGGCTGTTCCATGGGCGGTTTGTTGAGGATAGCTTGTGCCTTGAGTTTGCAATCTCGGATGAAGAAAGATGGAAACTGAAGACGTGTAAAGGGTTATGTAATGTAAATACATTCTTCATCAAGAAAAAAACAAAGGCTGGAGATGCGAAGAGCTCTCAGGAAGAAGCCAATGAGCACTCCTCTTTTAGTGCGGGTGTCTTGGTGTGAATAAAAGTGTATAAGATCGTCCTTGTTGATAGGTTTTCTATATACTTTGAACAGAAGTTTGTCATTGTCGGGAGATCTGCACAGGAGAACGCCGAGAAAAGGAAGTTTGCCATCCTTTTCGAGTTCAAGTGTAAACTTTATTGATGGTTCGGCAGCATTGATCTAGTTGAGAAGGGCCTAGATATTGAGACGTCTCGGATAGAAAACCTAAATATGTCATAGTGTTTGCTTACGTGACTTTCTAAATCAATTTGTCGGTATTTATTACCTAGGTTTATACTATATATATATATATATATATATATATATATATATATATATATATATATATATATATATATATATATATATATATATATACATATATATATATATATACATATATATATATATATACATATATATATATATATATATATATATATATATATATATATATATATATATATATATATATATATATATATATATATATATATATATATATATATATATATATATATATATATATATATATATATATATATATATATATATATATATATATATATATATATATATTATATATATATATATATATATATATATATATATATATATATATATATATATATATATATATATATATAAAATGGCTGCGCCAATCTTGTAGGGTTGGGTGGTCCTGTGGTTTAAAGCGTCATGTGGTTCTCGCTTACCATGAGGCAGGCCAGTACAACATGGGCTCGAATCCTTGGCTAGCGCAGTGTTGTTATTGATCAATACCACTCGTCCATGGTTACAATAATATATATATATATATATATATATATATATATATATATATATATATATATATATATATATACATCAAGTGATTTTTTTATATCATTGCACTACACAGAAACAAGCGGGTATATATAGAGAAAGATCGCAGTCAGCAGGACTCCATACTGCTTACTGGGGAGACAGATTCCCAGGCCCGGGCTGGGAAAGAAACATAGCTTGTGAACCAGGCTACCCAGCCGAGAGGTCTAGAGTGCTGCCTGGGATTCTGACTGTTCCTGTAAGCAGTATCGAGTGCTGCTGACTACGATCTTTCTCTGTATATACCCGCTCGTTTCTGCGTGATGCATATATATATATATATATAATATATATATATATATATATATATATATATATATATATATATATATATATATATATATATATATAACCCCCTATATATATATATATATATATGCAATAAGATCACAGTAAACAGGTGATTTCAAAATATGCAAAACAACCACTCTGAAACAATAGAGAAATTCCAAGCGCTTTCGTGACTACTCACATTATCAAGGAACTATGAAAGTGAAGCATCCAAGGAAGCTATATAAGGGGTCGGCCAGCACCTCACTATCAGATCCCACAACGGTTAAACACGTGACGCGCGGCGAGCCAACTTGGACAGGTCCTTTGCAAAACTCACCCCCAAGCTATTTATTTGTCCAGTGTATTATTAAATTCTACCCAAATTCTATTAATTATAAATGGATCTAATTTATATAAACCAAAGGAAATATTCATATTATTGTCAAAACTGCTTTTTATGAAACAAGATTCAATTATATTCCTGTCGACCATGGACTTGTTTGATACTACTTTCTCAACTTTTTGAAAATCAATTGGATGGTTAAAATCTCTTACATGAATAAATAGAGCATTGGAATCTTGTCCAGTTCTAATGCTATATTTATGTTGTTTTAATCTTAGTTCGAGATTTTTACCAGTTTGACCGTAATAAACTTTATCGCAAATTTTACAAGGAATCTTATAGACACATCCATCAGCATTGTAATAAATTATATATATATATATATATATATATATATATATATATATATATATATATATATATATTTTTTTTTTTTTTTTTTTATTATCACACCGGCCGATTCCCACCAAGGCAGGGTGGCCCGAAAAAGAAAAACTTTCACCATCATTCACTCCATCACTGTCTTGCCAGAAGGGTGCTTTACACTACAGTTTTTAAACTGCAACATTAACACCCCTCCTTCAGAGTGCAGGCACTGTACTTCCCATCTCCAGGACTCAAGTCCGGCCTGCCGGTTTCCCTGAATCCCTTCATAAATGTTACTTTGCTCACACTCCAACAGCACGTCAAGTATTAAAAACCATTTGTCTCCATTCACTCCTATCAAACACGCTCACGCATGCCTGCTGGAAGTCCAAGCCCCTCGCACACAAAACCTCCTTTACCCCCTCCCTCCAACCCTTCCTAGGCCGACCCCTACCCCGCCTTCCTTCCACTACAGACTGATACACTCTTGAAGTCATTCTGTTTCGCTCCATTCTCTCTACATGTCCGAACCACCTCAACAACCCTTCCTCAGCCCTCTGGACAACAGTTTTGGTAATCCCGCACCTCCTCCTAACTTCCAAACTACGAATTCTCTGCATTATATTCACACCACACATTGCCCTCAGACATGACATCTCCACTGCCTCCAGCCTTCTCCTCGCTGCAACATTCATCACCCACGCTTCACACCCATATAAGAGCGTTGGTAAAACTATACTCTCATACATATATATATACATATATATATATATATATATATATATATATATATATATATATATATATATATATATATATATATATATATATATATATATATAATTTATTACATCAAGGCCCGAGAAAGAAAAACTTTCATCATCATTCACTCCATCACTCTCTTGCCATAGGAGGTTACCTGGAGGTTACTCAGGGGATCAACGCCCCCGCGGCCCGGTCCATGACTAGGCCTCTCGGTGGATCAGGGCCTGATCAACCAGGCTGTTACCGCTGGCCGCACGCAGTCCAATGTACGAGCCACAGCCCGGCTGATCCGGCACTGACTTTAGGTATCTGTCCAGCCAGGGGCTTATTGACAATTCCCCTAATGCTTGACGGGAGTTTGTTGAACAGTCTTGGGCCCCGGACACTTATGGTGTTTTCCTTTAGTGTACCAATGGCGCCCTACTTTTAATTGGGGGCATTTTGCATCCCCTGCCAGTCTTTTACTTTCGTAGGGAGTGATTTCTGTGTGCAGATTTGGGACCATTCCTTCCAGGATTTTCCAAGTGTAGATTGTGACATATCTCTCCCTCCTGCGTTCCAACGAATACAAGTCAAGTGCTTCCAAGCGTTCCCAGTAGTTAAGGTGCTTGACAGAACTTATACGTGCAATAAAGGATCTCTGTACACTCTCTAGATCTGCAATTTCACCTGCTTTGAATGGAGATGTTAATGTACAGCAGTATTCCAGCCTAGAGAGAACAAGTGATTTGAAAAGGATCATCATGGGCTTGGCATCTCTCGTTTTGAACGTTCTCATTATCCATCCTATCATTTTCTTTGCACTTGCGATCGTGGCACTGTTGTGATCCTCGAAAGTGAGATCCTCAGACATTACTACTCCCAGGTCCCTTACATTATTTTTCCGCTCTATTGTATGGCCGGAGTCAGTAGTATACTCTGTTCTAGTTATTATCTCCTCCAGTTTTCCATAACGGAGTAGTTGGAATTTGCCCTCATTGAACATCATATTGTTTACCGTTGACCACTGGAAAACTTTGTTTATATCTTCTTGGAGGTTAACCGCGTCCTCAGCAGATGACAGCCTCATGCAGATTCTAGTATCATCCGAAAAGGATGATACGGTGCTGTGTTGTATATCTCTGTCTATGTCTGATATGAGGATGAGGAATAAGATGGGGGCGAGTACTGTGCCTTGTGGAACAGAGCTCTTCACTATGGCAGCCTCCGATTTAACTCTGTTGACCACTACTCTTTGTGTTCGATTTGTTAGGAAGTTGAAGATCCATCTCCCCACTTTCCGAATAGTTATTCCTTTAGCACGTATTTTATGGGCTATTATGCCATGATCGCATTTGTGAAATGCTTTTGCAAAGTCTGTGTATATTACATCTGCATTCTGATTTTCTTCCAGTGCATCCAAGGCCATATCATAGTGATCCAGTAGTTGTGAGAGGCAGGAGCGACCTGCCCTGAACCCATGTTGCCCTGGATTGTGCAGATTTTGGGAATCCAGGTGATTTGCAATCCTGCTTCTTAGCACTCTTTCAAAGATTTTTATGATGTGGGACGTCAGAGCTATTGGTCTATAGTTCTTAGCTAATGCTTTGCTGCCACCTTTATGGAGTGGGGCTATACCCATTGTTTTAAGTGACTGTGAAATTTCACCCATGTCCAAGCTCCTCTTCCATAGTGTACTTAGGGCACCCGAGAGGGGTTTCTTGCAGTTCTTAATGAATACAGAGTTCCACGAGTCTGGGCCCAGGGCTGATTGCATGGGCATGTTGTCAATGGCTTTTTCGAAATCTATCGGAGTTAGGGTAATGTCGGAAATCTGGCATACATTTATCGAGTTTTGAGGCTCATTTATGAAGAAATCATTTGGGTCGTCGATCCTCAGACTGATTAGTGGTTCACTAAACACAGAGTCGTACTGGGATTTCAATATTTCACTCATTTCCTTGTTGTCATCTGTGTAAGTCCCATCCTGTCTGAGTAAGGGCCCGATACTAGATGTGGTATTTGCCTTGTTTTTGGCATATGAGAAGAAATATTTTGAATTTCTTTCAATTTCACTAATAGCTTTAAGCTCCTCCTGCCTCTCCTGGTTCCTGTAAGAGTTATTTAACTTAAGTTCGATAGTTTCCACTTCCCTGGTCAGCGCCTCCTTTCGTGTATCAGATATTCTAGCACTCCTGAGGAGCTCAGTGACTCTTCGTCGTCTTCTGTAAAGGGAGCGTCTTTCTCCAGTTTACTCCTGCTCTTCTTCTTTCTTAGGAGAATATGCCTAGAACATGCTTCAGCTGCCAGGAAGTTGATCCTTTCAAGGCACTGGTTTGGATCCATGTCATTTAAGACATCTTCCCAACATGTTTCATTTAGGACATGGTTTACCTGGTCCTAGTTGATGTTCTTGTTGTTGAAGTTGTATTTTGTGAAGACACCTTCACAGGTATATGCATTCTGCTGAACAGGACCCCTATGCATGTATGTCTGGACTTCGATTAGGTTGTGATCGGAATTAGTTGTTTTTGACATTCTTATGTCTCTTATCAGGTCCTCATTATTTTGTGAAGATAAGGTCAAGTGTGTTTTCTAGTCTTGTTGGCTCCAGTATCTGCTGGCTTAAGGTGTGTTTTTCGCAGAGACTTAGTAGCTCATGTGTGTGTGACCTTTCAGCTGCGCTATCTTACACTACATATATAAATCTGCAACATTAACACCCTTCCTTCAGAGTGCAGACACTGTACTTCCCATCTCCAGAACTCAAGTCCGGCCTGCTGGTTTCCCAGAATTCCTTCATAAATGTTACCTTGTTTACACTCCAACAGCACACCAAATCCTAAACACCATTTGTCTTCATTCACTCCTATCTAACACGCTCACGCATGCTTGTTAGAAGTCCAAGCCCCTCGCACACAAAACCTCCTTTACCCCCTCCCTTTATCCTTTGTTAGGCCGAACCTTACCCCACATTCCCTCCACTACAAATTTGTATACTCTCGAAGTCATTCTATTTCGCTCCATCTTCTCCATATATCCAAACCATCTCAGTAACTCCTCTTCAGCCCTCTGGATAATAATTTTGGTAATCCCACACCTCCTAATCTCCAAACTACGGATTCTTTGCATTACATTCACACCACACATTGCCCTCAGACATGACATCTCCACTGCCTCCAGCCTTCTCCACAAAACAATACCTCACACCCATATAAGAGCGTTGGTATAACTATTCTCTCATACATTCCCCTCCTTGCTTTCTTGGAAAAAGTTTTTTGTCTCTAAAGACTACTCAGCGCACCACTCACCTTTTTCTCCTAGTCAGTTCTATGAATCACCTTATCTTTCATAGCCCCATCTGCTGACACGTCCACTCCCAAATATCTGAACACATTCACATCCTCCATACTCTCTCCCTCCAGTCTGATATCCAGTCTTCCTTTAACTATCTTTTTTGTTATCCTCATCACCTTACTCTTTCCTATATTCACTTTTAACTTCCTTCTTTTACATACCCTACCAAACTCATCACATTGAAGCATATAGTATTGGACATTTTGCATCTCACCCAGACTTTTGGTCTACTTAAAGTCTTACTGGAAATCATTCCGGGGGTCAACGCTCCCGATACCCTGGTGGATGGCCTGACAAATCACTTGGTTCTAGCTGCTCAAAGTCCGTGATAAGCACAACCGTCCGGTTGATCAGAGAATGAATTGAGGAACTTGTCTAGTTCTATCTCAAGAACAGTCAGGGATGTTGCTAATTCTTCTTATGTAGGAAGGGAGAACATTGAAGTATCTTGGCTCCTAAACACTTTTTAAGATTTTCTCAGTGTACTCAGTGTACCCCAGTTTTTCATTGGGGTATTTTGCACTATTGGCCAAGCCTTTAACTTTCACGAGGAATGATTAGTGTGTGTGCAGATTTGTAACTAATTCTTCTGGAATTTTCCAAGTGATCATAACGTACCTCTTTTGTTGACCGTGTTTTCCCGCTTATAAGACGCGTTTTTTCCTAAGAAAAAGTCTTGGAAAATCACTCTGCGCTTTATATGCTCACGGTTAGGTTTTGGGTTTTGCTTTAGCAGTTGTTTACTAACGTTATGTTACAACTGCTTGGAAATATCGCACCAGCAAGCAGCCGACATAAATGTAAACGAACTTCTAATCATAATTGCTTTATATTATATTACGTAATAAGCAAACCAGCTTCATCAGTTGTAAATAATCGTTAAGTATCATGATCATTAGGCCTTGATTATGATTACTGATTTACCGTTATGATACTTCTGTCCCTCTCTCTGACACAAACTTTCTACTGTTGGTTGAACTCTACAAACTCGAGAAACTCATCACATCCCAAGACATCTCAGAAACCAAATCGTCAATCGAAGATTAAAACACCTGGGCCAAGATAGAACATATCACTAGAATTCCCAGTGTTTCCTCCATGCTGAAGATCACCTTCAGCGACGCCGGCATGGCAACCAGAGCTCTCGAGGAGGGACTGGCTATCTTCTACTTCCACATCCATCCAGCAGCCATTGAAGCAGAAAAGTTCAAGTACATTCCTCAGTGTTACAACTGCTACTCCTACCAGCACACCACAAGGAACTGCCTCACCAAAGACAAGAAGCTCTGTGCTCCCTGTGGCACAGAAGGGCATGATTTCAAATCAAGCACCTTCACCACTCCACCCAAATGCCTCAACTGCAAAAATAACCACCACACACTGGCGGCCAAATGTCCTACCAGGCGTGAAATACTGAAAAAAAAAAACATCTAGAACAACAGCAGAAGCCTTCCACCCAAACAATAACATATGTTGCCATTACCAAGATTCAGTCAGACACCACCAAAATTCTCCAGGCCACCCAAGCTGCTCCCTCCACCACTACTGCATCTCCACCACTGCCCGCCGCTGACTCCACTTAAACAAACAACGAACTCTACCAACTCAACAACATGCCCACCTTCATATTCCCTGCATCTCCATCTTCAAGTGACATCATAAAGTCCATCACTAATATTACTGACATCACCTCTGCTCCTCCACCACCTCCGACCACCCAAGAATCCCACCAATGAGAGCTCACCTGCAGCCTCTCCCTCCACCAACACAATCAACCAAGCTCCTACCCTACTTACCTCACCCACACCACCTCCCCCACCTCCCCCACCAACCCCACCAGCCCCACCTATCTTCACCTTCAGTGGAGTCACGTTCGACACCACGAAACAATACAGCAAAACTATGCCCTTCCCAGAACTCAGCCAACGACTCCAGGACAACACTGAAAAGTTCACCTGTCACGAAAATCCACCTGCTACCCTAGAATCCATACTCTACCACCTATACAATAAAATATACTCCAACTCCAAAATTAACGTACTGCACCTCTCAAGAACAAGATTCAACGCAGTCTGCCGAGGCTCTAACGAATGTTCAACCGCCTAATCACCACCTACCAACAAGCTAAGTCCCCCAGCACTTTGCTATTTAGCAAAAGCTGGGGTTTGGCTCCAGTCGACCCTGATTTTCCAGTCACCACTGCCCTTCCAGTCGTCTCCTGCCTTAAACCTGAAGCCCAATCCATCTCGCCACCTGAACACCTCACATCGACACAACTCCCTGCAGTGGACGGGCCACTCACCTTTATTACCCTTCCTCCTCCATCATTCCAACCCCTTCCCATATTCCAACTTATCCCATCCTTCTTCCTTCCCCATCTTACCGACGCCCAGGTCAGAACCGCTTCCGCTTCCGCATATAATGGAGTCAAAGAGAAGGCATGACTACACAATTTGCACAGGAACACGGGAACCGAGCTACAGCAAGGCTTTAGTGAGAGTGTATTATGATTTTTCTGGTGCTACGGGATAGTACTATAGATCTGTGAAGAGGAACGGATTACCCACGCGAACAAAAGCAAAAATAATACCAAAAAGAATTTTTATCCACTTTAAAACTGAAAAAAGCAGCTGAGTAAGTATAACCTTTCGACATTAAAGATATCTAAGTATCTAAGTGTCTAATTCATCAGTTTGTCGTACTGAATAAAATTGATATAATTCTTGTCTGACACAAACACACAGGGGTTTTATGTTTCAAGGAATGTCTTCTCTAATTCAGTTATCATCTGTTTAGCATAACCTTCTTCCACTAGCGGACAACGTTAACCTGTAACGACATCTTCAGCTACAAGACTTCACTTCATCTCTTGAATATAAGGTCTGTCTTCATGTCCTTACTTAAAGCTAAGGTTGTAAGGTTGTAAGACTCAAAATTTCCCTTAAACTTCTTTTACTATCTCTAGTATTATATTGGCCTGTATTTGACTGAAGAAGTCTGTAGTGTAGGCAAAACTTTTCTTCAATATAAATACGTAGGTGCATTTTTTATCAACTTGACAGTATTGTTAACCATTAAAATGATATATGAGTAACAGCAACACAAAGGTATCATTATATTATTAGTATACATTACCAACAGGTAGAAGAATAAGAGACGTGCAGCATTCAGGTGATGTTTGTTACTTAAACTGTGGAACTGAACACCTTCCATCCAGGCTGAAGGAATGATCACAACGTCATAACTTCTACACTACGACTAAGGCTGAGAGCCGCAAAGCCTAAAATCTCCACTTCTTCAACTGTCGCTTTCACGGATGAGGGATTGAATACCTCAGGTCTTCACTTCGTTGAAAATCTTCAATATATTAATCACCTTTGTATAATTATCATTATGTAAAGTAAAAGGACACAAGTGCAACTAATGTGGCATTTTACTGTATGTTAGGTAAGACACATATGCAACAGTTAGGTATCTTTATTTCGAAACGTTTCGCCTACACAGTAGGCTTCAGTCGAGTACAGAAAAGTTGACAGAAGCAGAAGAGCCTGGTAGACGATGTAATCAGTCCATCACCCTTAAAGTTCTGTACTCGACTGGAGAAACCTACTGTGTAGGCGAAACGTTTCGAAATAAAGATACCTAACTGTTGCATATGTGTCTTACCTAACAACCTGTCGGTATTTTATACCATTTTAATGTTCAATCTGTCAGACACTGCAACACAAGGGTATCTTGGTACAGACCTACAATCAACTTCGACAACTTCCACTAGTGAGAGCGGCTGGATTTGAGAGGGACCTGACCTCTCAACATCTGAGTTCTTACCTCTCCTAGTGGCCTACGTCTCACCTCTTGGCGCTATAAAAAGCTCCATCCTGTCACTTCATCTCCATATTGTTTCATACTATGGAACAATGCTCTTCTCCAGACTGAGGGACTGACCACCTCAAAACTTTAAGGGTGATGGATTGATTACATCGTCTTCAAGTATCTTCTGCTTCTATCAACTTTTCTGTACTTGACTGAAGAAGCCTACTGTGTAGGCGAAACGTTTCATAATAAAGATACCTAACTGTTGCATATGTGTCTTACCTAACAACCTGTCGGTATTTTATATCATTTTAATGTTCATTTTATTGTGGCAACGTTTCGCTCTCCAGGAGCTTTGTCAAGCCGATACAAACAGTATGTATGTATGTATAATGTTCGCCAAGACCGTAGTCCTGGCAAGGGTCTCAATCTTGCGATGACCCGTCTCTGGCTCACGAGGGAGAAAGGTTTCTACAATGATGCGACATATGCAGCTCAAGCACTCTTCTGGTCAGTTCAACTGTTGCATCTCATAAGTGACAACACCATATGTACTCCTAACTATGGACACTAGCGAGGAGGAGGATATGTCGTTATCACAGGTAACAGCTGTCTGGTTCGTTGACTCCATGGTGCACTAGTGTGTCCGCAGTCATCGATACAAACAGTATATGGACACAGAGGGTATATAAAGGCTCAGAGTGAGGTGCAATACTAGTGAGGTACCATTTCGATGTTCACTAGTGGTAGTAGTAGTAGTAGTAGTAGTAGTAGTGACAATATGGTAGAGCAATTAATTCGTACATGAGTGAAAGGATATAAAAGGATATAAAAGCGTCACCTAGTTACGTTACGTGGACGACGTCCTCGTAATAACTCCCAAACGTTTTGATGTACGGAATCTTCAGGCAAGGCTCGCAGTTGAACCGGCGATCCAGTTTACACTAGAAGAAGAGTCCAATGACAAGCTACCTTTCCTCGATGTCCTCATTCACAAAGTAGACAACAACCTAAGATTTCAAGTTTATCGGAAACCTACCAATAAAAATGATCTCACACACTTCTATTCCAGTCAAGATGCCAAGACCAAAAGAGGCATCATCATCGGGTTTTTCCTAAGAGCATAATACCGAATTTGTAGTCCTGAGTTTCTTGACGAGGAGTGTACATACATTCACCAAACCTTCACTGAGTTACATTTTCCTTCCTTTTTCATCAAAGACTGCAAGAAAAGAGCTCTTCAGATCATTAATTCTCCACGCACCAACACCACTCCCAACAAAGTTATAATTCTTCCCAACAGCCAGGTTGCACTGAACGTTTCTAAAGTACTTTCACAAGGTAACACCAGAGTCGCCATCGCTTCCAGCACTTCAATAAAGGATCTAACCAGGACAAAATCACGAACCAGTCAACGCAGGAGTTTACACTATACCCAGTGGAGGCTGTGACAAGATTTATGTAGGTGAAACAGCAAGAAACCTCGACACCCGCCTCAATGAACACATTTACGCATGTAGGAACGATAACTTGAACAACGCCTGTGTACAACACCGAAATTCCACCAATCATCTCATGAATTTCTGAGACGCCCAATTAGTGATCAAAGAAACTAATTTCCGCAGACGCAAGTGCCTCGAATCAGCACTGATCGCTGTTTCGAATACAATTAAACAAAACAACGGCAGCTTCACCATCTCCGAAGTCTTAGCAAGAATCCTCCTGAAAACAGTAAACCCTGCCATCACATAGTCTCTCCTGTTATACTACACAAAGCACATTACAGAGAGTGAACACTGAAAAAGGCCTTCTCTATCCAGTCTATATTTGTCCAACCTATTTTTATGTTACCCAAGTAATAACTTTTATATCCTTTTACTCATGTATGAATTAATTGCTCTACCATATTGTCACTACTACTACTACTACTACTACTACTACTACTACCACTAGTGAACATCGAAATGGTACCTCACTAGTATTGCACCTCACTCTGAGCCTTTATATACCCTCTGTGTCCATATACTGTTTGTATCGGCTTGACAAAGCTCCTGGAGAGCGAAACGTTGCCACAATAAAATGTCACATTAGTTGCACTTGTGTTCTTTTACTTTACATATTGTCGGTAATTCTAGCAACATTATTACAATTATTATTATAATTACTACAATCGAAATTAAGTGCTATATCCATACAGGCCATACAGCACTGAAGGTAAGGATGTGCCAGATCAGAGTGTTAAAGGGAAAATATGATCAAAGTCGGTGTAATAATAAGCGTCCTCTCTCCCCTGCGGGGAGAGAGGACGCTTCTACAGTTTCTCTTGCACGCCACCTGGTGAGGAAAACATAGCATTAGCACCAAGATGGCGGACCGAATGAACCGGCGCATAAATACTGTCTGCACTGAGCTGGTTAGAGGAACTTTAAGCAGCGCCACGATGAACGTTCTCCTGCCAAGCATTATCAGGGACTGTTATGGCATCCCCAATGAAGAGCTGTATGGTGTGGCACTGAATGGTATGTCAAGGGTCTTCGTGAAGTTCATGAGAGCTGACTTCTACTCTACCATCGTCGACGAATTTCAAGAAAGGAGGATGAGTATCAATTCGGCAGTGGAAGTATGCTTGCATGATGTGTCTAAATATTTTACTTGGGTGAAGGTAAGGAATGTACCTTTTGAGGCAACAACATACAGCCTACAAGATGTGTTCAGTGGTTATGGGACTGTACACTCGGCGAGCATGGGAATGTGAAGGGACGGACCTTACGAGGGGATGCCGGAAGGATCCTTCACACTGAAAATGACCCTGAGGAGGCCGATACCATCATATGTCACATTGCATAGCCATAGAACACAGGTTTTTGTACACTATGCGGGGCAGAGGAAGACGTGCCGTTTATGTGACTCTTATGAGCACATGGCGGCACAATGCCCCAGGAGACAGGGCCCTAGGCGTCAGGAGACAGCTTCTGTGGATACGCCATTAGAAGCCGCGGACGTTATGACGGGTGAAATGGAAAGCCGGGGTACAGGCCTATGGAGTGAGGAGGTCGACAGGGCAGAGGTGGTTTTGGAGACGTGTGTACCACTACCAGTGGAACCGGGGGGGGGAGGGAATATCGCTGTCAGACAGACCGTTAGGTACTACAGATTCAGCTCAGGAAGGGATTTTGGAGGCTGTGCTGAAGGATTTTTTGGAAGAGTCGGAGCATGGTGTGGAAAGTGATGTGAGGTCAGGTGATGTCAAGGTGATGGATGAACAGAAGTGGGGTAAGGAAGACTTGAGTGAGGTTCGAAAGGAGAGCAATGTGGTGGTGGAGGTCCATCAAGAAGAGGTGGTTGCAGAAGATGTGTGTGTAGAGGGTAGCTCCCGCAAGAGATCAGCGGGGGCATCAGACATGGACGAAGTCCTCACACCAGCGCAGAGGCCTGGGAAGATGTGGGCAGCTTTGGTAGCAACGGCAAGTCCGGGAGGAGGGGGGGGGGCGGCAATGAGAAGCTCGGCGGGAAGGGACAGGGAGGGGTTGGAAGGCAGGAACGAGGGATTGATAGAGAAGAACCGAGACCTATGAAAGGAGGACCAAGTAAGCCTCAGCGGCACAGGGGTAAGCCGCCATTCTTGTAAAATTCAGGTGTGTAACTTTCAATGTAAACGGTCTTAAAACCGAGGTCAAGAGGGTATGGTTAGAGTGGGTTTTGAGGAGATTTAGTATTGATGTCTGTTTTCTGCAGGAACAGTGACAGACTCGAGGGTAGTATTAGTGTAGAGGAGGTGGAGGAGGCAGTTTTTGAGATGTGCCAGGGTAAAACCCCAGGCATAGATGGCATACCAAACGATTTTTATAGGTGGCATTGTGGGAGTGTATGGCATTGTCTGGTGGGGGTTTTGAATTGTATGTTAAGTAGTGGGAGGATGGGGAAATCGCAAAGAACGGGTGTCACGGTTTTAGTGCCCAAAAAGAAGGAATGCCGAGTTTTGAATGATTACCGTGCGATTACGTTAATGTGCTCGGATTACAAGATTTTTGCTAAGGTTTTGGGCAACAGAATGAGGAAAGTGTTGGGTTTAGTGTTACATAGGGGGCAGTTGGGAATTCCGGGAAGAAGGATGAGGGATGGACATAGTTTGATTAGGGATTTTCTAGAGAGATGTTCGGGAGGTGGAATACTAGGTTTAGATTGGGTGAATGCATATGATTGCGTGGACAGAGATTTCTTAGGGGTTTGCTTAGAGAGGTTGGGGTTTCGGGAGGGGGTAGTGAGGTGGGTGAACACCCTGTATGCTGAGGCAGAGGTGAGGGTACAGGTCAATGGGAGGTTGTGTGAAAGTGTACCGATAGAGAGAGGTTTGAGGCAGGGCTGTCCGATGTCACAGCTGCTCTTTGTGTGTGTGCAGAATCCTTTTTATGAGTCTGTTGAGAGGGTGATGGACAAAGAGGAGATGGAAGGGGGATGCAAAGAGGGCATCGTTGGGTATGTGGATGATACTACTGTTTTGCTACGGGGTAAGGAGAAGTTAAGGAGGGTGGGTAGAGTGATTCAGATGTTTGGTATGAATACCAGAATGAGAGTTAATACGGTGAAATCAAGGTTACTAGAGGTCGGTAATTGAATAGGGGGGGCTTGGGGATGGGGTTAGGATGGACAGTGGTTGACAGAATCAGGGTATGTGGGATATGGTATATGGCGGAAGTGCAGGCATGCAGAAGGGTAAATTCGGAGTCTGTCACGGGTAAGGTTTTAAGTAGACTAGGTTAAGTGCGAGGGACTTAGCTTTACATCAGAGGGTAGTGGTGGTAAATTCACTTGTCTATAGCAAGGTATGGGGGGTGGCAGAGGTTTTTCCCTTAGAGGTACGAGATATTGTGGAAATGCAGAGGAGGGTGCTGAAGTTTGTGTGGGGATTTGCGAGGGCATGGTTAAGTAAGGAGGTAGTTATGACGGATGTTCAAGGAGGGGGTTTAGGTTTGTTGCCTTTAGGACTGAGAGTAATGGCTGTATATATCAAGTGGAGGTATATGAGGGAAGGGGGTGTGAGGGGCGCTAAAGTAGGAAGAGTTATGGAGGAGGCACGTAAATGGTGGAGTGGGAAGGAATTGAGGTTTTGTGAAGATATGTTGAGATTTTTATTGACAGTGCAACAGGTGGTGAAAAGGTTGGTGAGGGTAGTGAAAGGTCAGGGAATTATGCAACGGGTAGCCGTGTATCCAATGTATGATTGGGGGGTTATTTGGAAAGATTTTAGTAAGCTTCGGATACCGGCTAGAGTAAGAGAATTAGTGTATCGTTTTATCATGGGGATTCTGGCTTCCAAGATGTTACGTTGTATGGGGTTTGTGGAAGAGGCTTTTTGTCAGTTTTGTGGTGATGTTGAAACGGCGTTTCATGTGGTCTTCTTTTGTACCTCCTTGGAGGGGGTGAGATCATGGATGGGTGGGGTTATCAGACTGTTGGGGGGGGGGGTCGTTTGCCTTAACTTTTATTATCTGATGAAGGTTCTATGTGAAAAAATTTAAGTGTATGTATAGGTTTTGGATCTATACCATGTTTTTATGGGGTTATACCAACAAAGTCTTGTGGACAAGATTTTCGGTTTATATACATATGTGGGAGGTTTAATTATGTATAGGGTTTGGTTTTAAACCCTTTAATGTGCCGAGGTTTGTTATAAAAACTTGTTTTGGGTTATTTTATTATTGTATGTTACATGTATGTTGTTCTGTTTTCTGTAGCAGAATTATTGTATTAGAGGGTTAACATATTAATAATAGTAAAATACTGTTTCTCTATGGTTATTGTGCATAAGAAATCATACGTTCCTTCCGAATTCCTATTGGTTAGGATATATTGTAACATAACTTAACCAATACTCTGTACCCTGTCATAGCGGGTATGTTAGGGTTTCGTTTTGTTTTGTAGTTGTTATGGTAGCTTTGGTTAGGGTTTTTTACTTTACTGACATGATTTGTGTAGTACATATATTGTGTGTTAAAGGTGGTTATGGTTTTAGACATGTGTGAAAATTTCAACTTTAGTAATCTTGTGATGTTGTACATTTGTATGATGTTTTTGTTGTAATAGGACATGTCAGGTATTCATTTTATATTGTTAAACTATGTAAAGTTTCATTTTGGTGTTTTTTCTTTGGGTACAATGGCTTGGCGGCAACTATTAATGACTGTTATACTTCAGTGAGGTTTGTCTTAGCGTGTATTGTTTGCTATAACAAGATGTTATAATACTTGTTACCGCCAGGAATGACCTGATACTAATAGCACAAAAGAATGTTTTGTATTCCTGTACTTTATTATGCATCCTTTGTACTTTTGTAAGGTTTCTAATAAAAATATAAAAAAAAAATAAAACTGTCTCTGACAGAAAGTCAAAGAGGAAGTCTGTGTCAAAGGCAGGGCTGTCAGCGAGGACGTCAGATAAAAATTAGGGCTGTGATGAATGGTTTGAAAAACCGACAAGTTGAAGATTGAGACACTTATGCAGCATATGGGAATCTTTATTAAGTTAGACAGTCCTTGGGTTATCCTGGGTGGCTAACCCTCCGGGGTTAAAAATCCGAACGAAATCATTACCTTATCTTATCTTAGAGGAAAAAAAGATTTGGGAGATGTTAAGAGAGTGTTTTAGGAGCTTTGAAACAAGTGAGAGACACAGTTATAGAGAGAGTGTTAGGTAAGTTTGGGATGCCAAGTGTAAACCTTAATGGGGGCCTTTGAATTTTTATATAGAAAGAGGTTTTCCGATAGGTAATATATATTTTAATAAGATAAACGGGATAAATACAAGATATGATATAGTGTGTAACGACAATTGTTTGGTGGACTATGTGGATAAAAGACTGATAGGTAGATTTAGGGATATGTATGTTTATAGAGGAGCAACAGTTACATCATATCGTTTTTCAGGTGTAGTTACAGTGAGATTAAAAGAATGGCATCAGAAAACAAGAGGAAAGTGAAGGAGAGAAGGAGGTTGCGAGGAGAAAGAGGAAAGGAAGATCAAGGTGATAGATAAAAGAGAAAGGAGGAGGAGGAGGAAGAGGAGGAGGAGGAGGAGGAGGAGGAGGAGGAAGAGGAGGAGGGAAATAATAGAGGGTTAGGGAGGCATGTGAGGGCTGAACAGGGGTGGTAATTTCAGTCTGCATGCACACACACAACAATGTACAGCCATAAAGGAGAAGGCAGTTAGGGTAAGATACACTGGCCAACAACCAAAATGCTTCCGAGATCAGAATAGCAATTTCCAACTAATTTTAGGTCACGTATAATTAATATCATAGTTAAAATTGTTTATTAGGTCTACTCTTCACTATACACCTACGTGTCACCACAGGTTCCAACACACTTGTGGCAGTGTGTTTCTTACCACACTCACAGTCTCACTGCCCTTCATTATCGTTCCAGCAGTCATAGAAGGTGGTTGTGATGTTCAAGTTTATGTTTTTAGGTGAAAATTTATATTTTGAAGAGGCTGTTCACAGATTCGTCAAAAACGAGCCTGAAAGGTGTCTTGTTGCATAACGGCAATAGTAATCCACCAGTTCCTGTGGGCTATACACCATATTGAAAGAAATTTATGAGAATATAAAGCATATGTTGCAATGCATGAAATGTAATGAACATCAATGGCAGCTCTGTGGTGACTTAAAAGTGTTGCTCTTGTGATGAACTTGTTGCTTTCTATATGACTGGGAGAGCCGTGCAGGAGGTTCCCACTACATCAGGAGAGACTGACCACCTCGTCAATCATTGGAGCATGGGATGAAAAATGTTCAACATCCACTTCTTATTGAACAAAACAAAATTTTGCTACCACCACTACACATAAAACTGAGGCTCATGAAAAACTTCGTAAAAGCTATGGACAAATCAGGGATTCAAGTATTTAACATCAAAATTCCCCTCACTGAGCGACGTTAAGATGAGAGAGGGAGTCTTTACTGGTCATCAGATTTGAGAGCTTCTTAAAGATGGTGACTTTGAATCAGACTTTCATGGAGAGGAGGAAGCTGCTTGGGAAGTATTCAAGTTAGTGGCGAGGAGATTTCTCGGCAACAGAAGAGAAGGCAACTATGAAGAATTGGTGGAAAACCTCATCAAGGCTTACAAGAATATGAGATGTAACATGTCACAGGTTTTTACAAAGTACACAGCTATATATGGAGAGAGGAGTATATGGTGAGAAAAAGAGAGATTTAGAGAGTGCTAAAGGAATGTAAAAGGAGAGCAAATGGATAAGTGGATGAGATGCCTTCAACAAATTTTGCTGAGAATAAGAAAAACTTTTGGAGTGAGATTAATAAGTTAAGAAAGCCTAGGGAAGGATTGGATCTGACAGTTAAAAAGGGCGAGGAGAGTTATTAGGTGGGAAGTTAAAGGTATTGGGAAAATGGAGGGAATATTTTGAGGAACTGTTAAATGTTGATGAAAATAGGGAAACTGTGATTTCGTGCATTGGCCAGGGATGTACAACATCTTTTAGGAGTGAGGGAGATCCAAATGTAAGTATAGTGAAAGTGCTCGAGGCTGTGGGTAGAGTAAAAAGGGTTAAAGCAGATGTGATGGATAGCATCAAGGAAGAAATGCTGAAAGCAGGTGGGAATATAGCTTTGGAATAGGTGGTGCTTTTATTTAATAAATGTATGAATTGTGTGAAGGTACCTAGGAACTGGTAGAGAGTATGCATAGTTCATATGTATAAAGACAGGGAACGAGAGAAGGTGTAAGAATTATAAGGAAATAAGCTTGTTGAGTATACCTGGTGAGGTATGGTAGAGTTATTATTGAAAAAAATTAAGATTAAGACGAAGAGCAGGATCGCAGATGCACGAAGAGGCTTCAGGAAGGGTAGCAGGTATGCAGACCAAGCGTTTACAGTGAACCATATAAGTGAACAGTATTTAGATAAAGGTGAAGAGATTTTTCGTTTAATAAATAGATTCGGAAAAGGTTTTTCATAGGGTGGATAGGGGAACAATGTGGCAGATGTTTCATATGTATGGAATAGCTGGTAGGATACTATTAGCAGTTAATAGTTTTACGAGGATAGCGGAGCTCTGGTTATGGTATATAGGAGAAAGGGAGGTTATTTTCCAATAGGACCTATACAGGGATGCATTATATTACCATTGTTTTTCAGTACATTTTTAGATGGGGGTTGTAAGAGAAGTAAATACTCGGGTGATGGGAAGAGATGTGGGATTAAAGGATACAGAATCTAACGCAATGTGGGAGTTGTCACAGTTGCTTTTTTGCTGATGAAACTATGTGTTTGAGATATTCTGAAGATAAGTTGCATAGGTTAGAAGACAAATTTGGGAGTGTAAAAACAAGGAAATCGCAAGGTGATCAGGCTAACAACAAAAAAAAAAAAGGGAAATGAATAATTAAATATCAGATTGAATGGAAGGAATATGGAGGATGGTAGAAGGGTCTATGAAAGACGAGGTTAATTAACCGTAAAAATGACGAGTGAAGAAAAGGTGAGTGGAACATTGAGGAGTCTGTGGGGACAACCATGTAAACAAAGATGAATATCTATGAGAGTATAATGGTATCAACGCTCTTATGTGGGTGTGAAGCATGAGTGTTGAATGTTGCAACAAGGAGAAGGCTGGGGTAAGTGGAGATGTGTCTGAGGGCATTGTGTGGTGTGAATATTATACAGTGAATCAGTAGCTTGGAGATTAGAAGGGGATGCATGCTTTCTAAAAGTATTATCCAGAATGCTGAGAAGGGGTTTTGGGATGGTCCCCGACATTTAGAGAGTATGGAACAAAACAGAATGACTTGGAGAGCGTATTAATCTGTAGTTGAAGGAAGGCAGGGTAGGAGTAAATGAAGTTTTGTGTGTGAGGGGCTTGGGCTTCCAGCAATGTGACTTAACGTGCTGTTGGAGTGTGAGCAAAGTAACATGAAGGGATTCAGGGAAGCGGAGTTTGAGTCATGGAGGTGGGAAGTGCTGTGAGTGCACTCTGAAGAATGGGTGGAGATATGTTGCAGTTTTTTAACTGTAGTGTAGCGCGCCTCTGGCAAGACACCGATGGAATGAGTCATAATGAAAATGTTTCTTCTTTTTCAGGTTACCTCATCTCGGTGGGATAAGACAGATGTGTTAAAAAATGTACATCAGGAAACAATTTATTTGTTTTTACTAGAAATGTCGCGCAATGTTGTATATAAAGAACTTGGGGATGACACGATTTTTTTTTTTTTTTTTTAATAGCCTGCAATGCGCGAATGTTGAAGCAGGGATGCAATGCGTATAACTGCAGTAAGAATTGCATACAGCTAAGCAGTGAAAATACTGAGTCTAATATATGACCTTATACAAAACTGTGGGGAAACACTGCTGCAAGCCCGACACTGTCAGAGGACTTTTCTATTAAACCAGAGAAGCTTTGTGTGCAGCTGAAACATCATTGCAATAAAGATACTTAAATGCTCTGAATAAGTCTTCCTTATATTCATTAATATCTAAGTATCTTATATAGATAACCCGCATATAGAAAAGAGAAGTTTACGACGACATTTCGGTGTAACTTGAACCATTTACAAAGTCTCAGTGTAAAGTTTCGGCAATAAAGACTTAAGTTTTTACCTGAGCCTTACTCCTCCACTTGCATGTAACACTTGTATATTGTTACAATTTTTCGTGTCTAACACAGAAATACCAGTGTACCGCCGTACAGGATATGACGTCTCTACATATTTTGCTGATAAATAAGACATCCATGCATGGTTATGTTTATTGCAGAAACGTTTCGCTTGCACAACGAGTTTCTTCAGTCGTATAGAGGCTTGTCTACGGAAAACAGCGCATATGGCAAGCACGGAAATTGTGCCCATGTCATCATCTGACATCCGTCTTACAGTTAACTCTATCATAAATTCACCTCAAAAATACAATTCAAGCTTGTAAATCTTTTAATTACAAATTATGGCACTATATGAAAATTACAACTGCATCTTCCTTGTTTTCACTGACGCAAATTGGTCTATAATGTGCTCAGATTCAGTGTTTTTTAATTTCTTCTCTTTTCACACTCAGCAAAGCAACATCACAGACTTTGCCTCCACCCATGGAGGATCTCAAATACGTAAGTATTAGTTTTAACTTGCTGAATGATCTCTCACAGCTGGCGATGGAAACTTCGATGGTTAGTATTATCTGAACAGTAATGCCAAGACTGGAGACGACGCTCTCTTCTCCATACTGAACAATTAATTCTAGAAGCTCTTCAGGTATTGATATTTTCATGACGGACCGACCTTGATAGCAACATTCGGCAATCCAAAATTTCTTCACACAGCTGCTGTCCTCAACATCAGAGTTGTATAATTCTCTCAGTTTTCTCATTTCTTCGTTAGGTTGTTACTTTCGGAGCCATAAAAAGTCCTTAAACATCGAAAAGGAACCCGAGGTTGGCGTCTGTGTCGTGCAAACTAATGAACCTTTCATACATTTCTCGGTGAAGATGGTCAAGTATTCCCTTCATGACACTTTCCGTTTCCTCCTTGATTGTTAACCCAGTGTCTCTCGAGTTCTCATCAGCATTCGTTTCCTTCACCTCTGACGCCTTTCAACTTCAGTATTCTATTCTTGAAAGAGATGGAGTCCTTCTTCGTATGACTCACTGACCAGCACTTCTCTTTCATCATCAAAATGATCTCGAAGGGCTTTTAAATCCATGGCAGCATTGTGGAAGTTCGTCAGAAAAATCGTAAGTCAACATGCGGTTATATAGCTTCCTAGAGTCACTTTTTGTTTAACTCGTCTCGTTTTCATTGTCTATCATATCCTGGAAAACTTGAAATATCTCCTCAAGGTATTTGATAGGTTTCTCTGCTTCTGTCCTTGAACTCCACTTGGTTTCGGACTCTGACTGAACAGCCACAGGCACAGCGTGTTTGAGTTTTTCCCAGCGCTGTACTGAATAAGAGAAGAACACGTAGAGAGCTTTGATGCTTCCAAAAAAATGACCATAATTGTTTCCTGCTTGGCTGCGTGTACGCTCCGTGCAGATAGTTACGAACTTCCTTATTAAGGTCCACTACACTAATAGCAGGAGCGTAAGAAATAAGATGGACGAGCAAAGATTAATTTCATGTGTAGGAAGGTTATATATTATTGCTGTAACAGAGGTTCGGTTCATCCTGAAAGATAAATGCCTTCCGACTGCTACATACAAGACTGTAAAATATTCCGCATTGATAGGGTCAACAGGAAGGGTGGTGGAGTGGCGATGCATCTCAGAGATAATTTCAACTGTTTTATTAGAAAGATATAAAATTAGAAGCGTCGGGCACCGAATCTATTTGGCTACAGTTTCTCGAGGAACGTGAAAAGCTATTCTTAGGTGATATTTAAAGACTCCCAGTATTTAATATTTAACAACAACTACTAAGTCAAGGTCCCTAGCTAGAGGGACTTTCGCTTAGCCGATTTCATTGGGCAGAGGGATTGTATGGGTGGGATAAACTGGTGTGGCCTGACAGGTCATTTTCCTTTGTGTCAGTGTTACAAAAAACGCGATTCTAAAAGCTTAGAGATCTCCTGTGAATACTAGAAAGGACTGCCCTTCTAGCATCCAGCCTGTTACTGGGTTTTCGTAACAATTAGTCAGTATCCTTGTCCAATTATTCATTAGAATTCAGTATGATTCAATAGTGCTTCAGGATTACAACTGGTAGGCTACTAACTAGAGAAATTAAAATTTAATAAATTTATTAAGTCTAGAATTATATTATCAAATTAAATTAAATTAAATTAATCACAGTAATTAAAATAATATCACTTCTCTCGAGTACAATATTATTGTGCTGAAAGCACATATCCCATTTATAATTCTTAAGTACCGTCTGGTACATTAACATTTAATAAGATATTACAAATATGTACAAGTGTGCATGTATGTGTGTAAGTGCTCTAAGTAGTTCGCTATGTCTCATGACTCGACTAGACTTAAACAAGTGACTGACAAAGTCCTCAAATAAACTAACTTCTTGACCAACTGGCAATCAGAACAGTCTGCTTGAACAATAAAAAGAATGCTAAGCCCAATAGCAATATAACAAGCAACTGCGACACAGAATCAGGAACAAGGAGATAATATAACGACACTAAGTAGGGACCATCAGGAGATCCTCCACAAAAGTCACAAAACTCCCATACTACTGAATCTAAGTTCAGCACAAGAAAATCCCCGACTGTGTTAATACACAGATACCAGTACAAATTAGGTCAGAAGCTACAGCTCAGGACCTGAGTTACTCAGAGTGTCTATGAGACACACAACCTCAGTACAACGTCGAAAATCACTAAGTCTATGCAATGTTCTGTGAACAGAGTTCTACAGAACTAACAAGAATAATGAGACAGACACTCTGTCCAACCACCAAGAGAGTCTAGACCAGGCTGAATACTTCAGGCGAGGTGAGGACACCCCCCCCTCGATCACGTGACAGCTCCGTGGGTCGCTGCCCAGCAAGAAGCTGGCAGTCTAACGAGCCACAAGAGATAATTACAGTAGTTAGACAATCAAGACTTGAACTGAGCACATAATATGTAACATCCTACCTAACAACATAACTACGTCAAATAATATTATAAAGCAATATATTCACGATTTAGCTATTATCGCAAATATAAGCAGTATAAAATAATATGAAAAGATAATAATTATATATATACATAATAATCATTGCAACCCATTCATGGGTTGCAACACCCCCCCAACACGACAAACGGTCGCACTAGGAGTTGCATTAATGTCTTTCACATAACTGATTACTCAGGTTACATTAGTAACAATATAATATAAACATTAATCAGAGTCACTCTTGTGCCAAGCACCTCTATAATTTCACAGCGTCTATACAATAAGAAATGCCCCTAGTACTAGGGCAGTACACAGTATCGTATCTCCGCATACTCGTGGTTATGTACATCAGTGTAGAGACAGGATAGCGCAGACAAGCAGGGCACGTTGAGGCTCGATCATAGTAGAGGAGACTGCATTCCACTCTTAAGTAGTGGTTGTCGAATGCTATGCAGTATGGACATCTGAGCATGAAACAGCTTAAGGTGTGTAGTGAAGGCGGGGGAGTCTGCGGCAGGACAGTGTTCCGCCAAGCAGTAACATCGCCCACACGACACTACCCACTCATCACTCAGCTTATGTCTCCTCCTCATACACATCACTACTGTGAATATATAAATATAATAATTAGACATGACATGAGTATACATAGTTAATATGGGCTGGAGGGATTAAGTTACTAAACTGAATTTGACATAGCAAGTAACAAAAGGTATTTGGGCACAAAATTACGTAAATTTTAAATGGGGAAGTGCCCAAATATACGTCAAAATGTTCTAAGGACACCACAAGAGCTAGAGCTTCTTTCTCAATAATGGCATAATTTTTCTGGTGTCGTTTGAGCTTAGATGAATAATAACATATAGGATGGAGAATGTCAGTGGATGTTGACTGTTGGAGCAGCACAACACCCACTGCATAACACTCGCATCTATACGTAAAAAGAAGGGAAGATTGAAATTAGGACTCAACACTGGAGCAGAGGAAAGCAGATGCTTCAACCTTGTGAACGAGTCTGAACAATGTCTAGTCCAGATGAACTGAACTTTGCTACTAATGAACACAGTAAGAGGTGTAGGTGGAGGTGTGTGTGCTGGCTTGTCTGTCACTTGACACACGTGGCAACGTTGCACAAGATCAGCTACTGTTTCCTTCATCTTTGGCCAAGTAAAATGTTTTGCCAGTTTACCGAGTGTCTTCTTGACACCCTAATGTCCTCCAATGGGACTATTGTGAGCAAAATCAATGGCTTTTTCACGAAATGTAACTGGTAACACTACGAGATGCTTGACTGTGGTGGAAACACTATCAGCTGATAACTTGCATGTATTTTTCTCCATCAGTACACCGTTACTATAATAGTAACAATTATCGAGATCCTTTGCTTCACTCTCAGTAACTGCTATATCTCTCAGTCTTTCCAGTGACTGATCAACAAACTGATCCTTGATTAAATCATCATGAGTTAGAAATTTAACGTCAGGTGTGTCCTGACTAGGTTGATGACACGGGGGAGTTGGTGTTAATGATCCTGGGCGCAGAGCGTCACTAAACAACATATTCAAGCCCAAATCATAGTCATCCACTAACTCAACATGAGACAAGGATGGTTGTTGAATCTTTGACATAGCTCTAGTAATTGCACTGAGAGGAAATAAAATAGGTTTCTCTTTACAAGCTTCAATGGCATAATTATCATCAGTGTTATTATCAATCACAAGTGGTTCCTTACATATACCAGCATGAAGGATATCGTTCCCTATCAACAAGTCCACTGACCTGATGGGAAATACACCACGGGATATACCCACTGAAATAAAACGAGTATAATAGCTTGTTTCAATGTAAACTTTATGAAGAGGTACTTTTATAACAGCCCCTCCATAGGCTTCTAGCAATACATCTATCTTGGTATAGGAATCGTCAGTTATGGTCAGTACATCTTTTCTTAATAATGTGAGATAACTGCCAATGTCTCTGAATGTAATTATCTCAGTTAGATGTGATTCATCAAATCCTACTTTACCTCTCGAAAAGTAAGGACTCATCGCTGAACGAATCTTTTCGTCAGATACACTTTCTGACGCTAGTCATCTGTCCTGAGTAATATTATGTAAAACAGTAGGATCAGAGGTATTACTAGGATTTTGGTGCCTTTGTTGCTCGGAAGAAGATACGACTTGTGTGGGGGTGCCAGCCCTTCGACTGCTTCTCGTATCTCTTTCTAACTTATAGCAATACTCTCTAGCATGTCCTTTTCTGTGACAATATGAACATTTAACTTTCTTCTTCTCGATATCAGATTTCTGTCTAGCCACAGAGACAGATTCAGGATTGTGAGCTTTCCTGGTAAAGGTACGAGAAGTTACAGTAGCAGGTACATCAGGCCGGCAATGAGCAGCTGATTTAGGTTGCCAACTTCTAGGACAATCTTCAGTTACCTTGCTTCTCAGTTTTTTAGTAAGTGCAAGTCTGTGAGAAATTTCGTAATTGTCTGCTAATGCTGCAGTTTCCAGAATATCCGAGGTAGTATGATCGATCAGATGTTCTTGTATGTCAGCAGACATTCAGTTGTTAAACTCTTCGTGTAGTAACAACTGAACAAGGCAGTCATAGTTGTTACACTTGGCAGATCTACACCACCTCTCAAATGCAACTTTTTTCTCACGAGCAAACTCTACACAAGTTTGATCTTGTAGTCGTTGTAACGTACGAAATGCACGTTGATAACTTACAGGTAACAAGTTATAGGTCTCTAGAATAGTTTGTTTGACAGCGTCATAACTAATGTACTTGGCAAATGGTAAAGCAGCAGTACAAGTTTGAGCTCTTCCTGTCAAAGCTGTGTGCAACAAGGTAGCCTAGTGCTTATGTGGCCAGTTCATAGCACGTGCCTGGTTCTCAAACACATCAAAATAGGTGTCTAAGTCACTTTCAAAAAACTTAGGAACCATGGATGCAGCATTCTGCACATTAAATGTGTCCTGTGATCTATCAGTCTGTTGTCTTCTAAGACGAACATTTTCTCTATGGAAATCTTCGTTCAATTTCCTCTGTGTCTCTATTTGTGTAGTCTGCAACATAATGAGACGTTCTAACCTCTCAAACTGTTCCTGAGAGATAGGACCAGTGGGTAATGGAGGAGTAGGGAAATTAACATGTCTTTCTGGACTGTCCTTAGGTCGGACACTTCGTCCAGCCGTCTCTAGAGTGTCTAGATCTGGTCTATGATAAGTAGATACAGGTGTAGAATACACAGTACTAGCGTGAGGCTTAGTCATACTACCAGCTATACTCTGTACTAATGTGTCAGTGAGGGAAGGAGTGAGCGAGAACTGAGCTGTACTAGGCTCAGACACTTCTGCCTCACTTGCTCTTTCTTCTTCATCAAATAGAGCCATACTTCCTAATTGTGACACTAGGCTTTCTGAATCTGAATCATAATCAGACATCTCTGTATGAGCAGGAAACAATATTTCTTTAATTAATGCTCTGACAGTTTCTGCGGTGTAATTCCTGTTATACGTCACACTGAGATATTTGGCTACTTGCCAACACGTCTGAAGTTTTAATGTACTTAACTCAGACAAAGTCAGAGTGTCAATTAACTGTTTCACTTTGGCATACATCACGAAAATAATTGTACTACGAGAGAGTGATTATGGGAAACTATAATCCTAATAAGAATTTTAGTGTTGGTTGTCTTAGAGCTAGAACTCATAAACAGTATTTCCATCTCCTTGGATCAAGAGACTCAGTCAGGTACATACATCCACCTGGTATGTTGTACAAGACTAAACTCAAAGTCTTCAGATTAGAAAAGTACTCAAAGTGTTTGATCATAGAAGTACTAGTATGTCAAACTGGACAATTTCTCCAACACCTTGGATCAAGAGCATCCCGGACAGGCCCCCATTTGTTACAAAAAACGCGATTCTAAAAGATTAGAGATCTCCAGTGAATACTAGAATGGACTGCCCTTCTAGCATCCAGCCTGTTACTGGGTTTTCGTAACAATTAGTCAGTATCCTTGTCCAATTATTCATTAGAATTCAGTATGAATTATTAGTGCTTCAGGATTACAACTGGTAGGCTACTAACTAGAGAAATTAAAATTTAATAAATTTATTAAGTCTAGAATTATATTATCAAATTAAATTAAATTAAATTAATCACAATAATTAAAATAATATCACTTCTCTCGAGTACAATATTATTGTGCTGAAAGCACATATCCCATTTATAATTCTTAAGTACCGTCTGGTACATTAACATTTAATAAGATATTACAAATATGTACAAGTGTGCATGTATGTGTGTAAGTGCTCTAAGTAGTTCGCTTGTCTCATGACTCGACTAGACTTAAACAAGTGACTGACAAAGTCCTCAAATAAACTAACTTCTTGACCAACTGGCAATCAGAACAGTCTGCTTGAACAATAAAAAGAATGCTAAGCCCAATAGCAATATAACAAGCAACTGCGACACAGAATCAGGAACAAGGAGATAATATAACGACACTAAGTAGGGACCATCAGCAGATCCTCCACAAAAGTCACAAAACTCCCATACTACTGAATCTAAGTTCAGCACAAGAAAATCCCCGACTGTGTTAATACACAGATACCAGTACAAATTAGGTCAGAAGCTACAGCTCAGGACCTGAGTTACTCAGAGTGTCTATGAGACACACAACCTCAGTACAACGTCGAAAATCACTAAGTCTATACAATGTTCTGTGAACAGAGTTCTACAGAACTAACAAGAATAATGAGACAGACACTCTGTCCAACCACCAAGAGAGTCTAGACCAGACTGAATACTTCAGGCGAGGTGAGGACACCCCCCCTCGATCACGTGACAGCTCCGTGGGTCGCTGCCCAGCAAGAAGCCGGCAGTCTAACGAGCCACAAGAGATAATTACAGTAGTTAGACAATCAAGACTTGAACTGAGCATATAATATGTAACATCCTACCTAACAACATAACTACGTCAAATAATATTATAAAGCAATATATTCACGATTTAGCTATTATCGCAAATATAAGCAGTATAAAATTGTATGAAAAGATAATAATTATATATATACATAATAATCATTGCAACCCATTCAGGGGTTGCAACAGTCAGGTATGTAGTAATGGTGTCAGTATGAGATCTCAAAGTATGCTTAAAATTTTGGGAACATACGTTGCTCAGGAAACTTATGTTCCAAACTTGGAAAACAACTCTAAGAAAAAAATCACCCTAAATGGATAAACAATAGATGAAAACATCTCAAATGCCAAAATAGAGGCATTTACAAGCGAATCAAAACAGGAAATGGGCAGTAAAGGAATAAGTATATTGACAGAAATTGTATGGAGATACCGAGGTGTGGAAAAAGACACCTCTGTCGAGTTCAGAACAGTTATTAGAGGAAACATTTTGCCAGGAGTGTCACACTGTTGTACACTGTACACTGTTGTACACTGTCACACTGTTGTACACTGTACACTGTTGTACACTGTCACACTGTTGTACACTGTCACACTGTTGTAAACTGTCACACTTTTGTACACTGTCACACTGTTGTACACTGTCACACTGTTGTACACTGTCACACTGTTGTAAACTGTCACACTGTTGTACACTGTCACACTGTTGTGCACTGTTACACTGTTGTGCACTGTCACACTGCTGTGCACTGTCACACTGTTGTACACTGTCACACTGTTGTGCACTGTCACACTGTTGTACACTGTCACACTGTTGTACGCTGTCACACTGTTGTGCACTGTCACTCTATTGTACACTGTCACTCTGTTGTACACCGCCAAACTGTTGTTCACTGTCACACTGTTGTGCACTGTCACACTGCTGTACACTGTCACACTGTTGTACACTGTCACACTGTTGTACACTGTCACACTGTTGTGCACTGTCACACTGTTGTGCATTGTCACACTGTTGTACACTGTCACACTGCTGTGCACTGTTACACTTTTGTGCACTGTCACACTATTGTACACTGTCACACTGTTGTACACTGTCACACTGTTGTGTACTGTCACACTGTTGTACACTGGCACACTGTTGTACACTGTCACACTGTTGTGCACTGTCACTCTATTGTACACTGTCACACTGTTGTACACTGTCACACTGTTGTACACTGTCACACTGTTGTACATTGTCACACTGTTGTACACTGTTACACTGTTGCACACTGTCACATTGTTGTGCACTGTCCCACTGTTGTTCACTCTCACACTGTTGTGCACTGTTTCTCTGTTGTGCACTGTCACAATATTGTGCACTGTCACTCTGTTGTGCACTCTCACACTGTTGTGCACTGTCCGACTGTTGTGCACTCTCACACTGTTGTGCACTATCAAAATGTTGTACACTGTCACACTGTTGCGCACTGTCACACTGTTGTACACTGTCACACTGTTGTACACTGTCACACTGTGTTGCACTGTCACACTGTTGTGCACTGTCACACTGTTGTACACTGTCACACTGTTGTACACTGTCACACTGTTTTGCACTGTCACACTGTGTTGCACTGTCACACTGTTGTACACTGTCACACTGTTGTACACTGTCATGTTGTGTTGCACTGTCACACTGTTGTACACTGTCACACTGTTGTACACTGTCACACTGTTGTACACTGTCACACTGTTGTACACGGTCACACTGTTGTACACTTTCACACTGTTGTACACTGTCACACTGTTGTACACCGCCACACTGTTGTACACCGCCACACTGTTGTACACTGTCACACTGTTGTACACTGCCACACTGTTATACAGTGCCACACTGTTGTACACTGCCACACTGTTGTACACTGTCACACTGTTGTACACTGTCACACTGTTGTAAACTGTCACACTGTTGTACACTGTCACACTGTTGTACACTGTCACACTGTTGTACACTGTCACACTGTTGTAAACTGTCACACTGTTGTACACTGTCACACTGTTGTAAACTGTCACACTGTTGTAAACTGTCACACTGTTGTACACTGCCACAGTGTTGTACACTGTCACACTGTTGTACACTGTCACACTGTTGTACACTGTCACACTGTTGTAAACTGTCACACTGTTGTAAACTGTCACACTGTTGTACACTGTCACACTGTTGTACACTGTCACACTGTTGTACACTGTCACACTGTTGTACACTGTCACACTGTTGTACACTGTCACACTGTTGTACACTGTCACACTGTTGTAAACTGTCACACTGTTGTACACTGTCACACTGTTGTACACTGTCACACTGTTGTACACTGTCACACTGTTGTACACTGTCACACTGTTGTACACTGTCACACTGTTGTACACTGTCACACTGTTGTACACTGTCACACTGTTGTAAACTGTCACACTGTTGTAAACTGTCACACTGTTGTACACTGTCACACTGTTGTATGCACTGTATAGGTAACGATGACAGTAACTTACGCACTAGTGACTTGGGTCTCAAAAAAATAAATAGATTAAAGCAACACCGTTCACCTGGCCTTGATGAACTGTTTTTAAGTGATATTCGGGAGTATTAGGCGGAACCATTACGAAGTCTTTTCAGCATATTACTACAAACTCACTTAGTTTCTGAATAAGTGGGAAATAGCCTTAAAATTGCATTTTTTAAACCTTACATCTCCGGTGGCTGGACCATACATGCAAACAACTGCAATTGAACAATCATCCTATTTTCCATTGACATGTACTATCCTATGTACACTTTCACTCTCTACACTGTATAAAACGAGCGGTCAAGTCTCGTCAGTGAATACAGCAACACCACCATTAATACGCTCAGAAGGGGCTGCATATACTCTGTATCCTGGTACAGCAAGGTCACTTATATTTTCTTCATTATATTCTTGAACCTCTGCTAATGTAATGTCTCCCTAAAACACTGCACCATCAATGCTTCTTAATTTCTTTTCTCGTACGTCTTCATTATGTGGAGACAATGCTTTCTGCTTCAAAAATATTTTCGTTTTAATTATCTAGATGGTTGCTAACAAGGACGGGGGGGGGGGGAGGGTAACATTATCACAGGTTGCTACCACACCGTCAACTAGCATTACACTTTATTGTTGCCGGCACCTATTCATTACCAGCCTCTGTTTAACGGTCATATCAAGCACAGTAATCGAGTGTTGCGTTGATGTAAGCAACACTACGTGTATTTATCTTTCACTAGAAATTACGTCATCCATGTCCTGCTCCTGCGAAATAAACGGTGTAATTTTTTGCACTTTGGAACATCTCGCACCATCGTTCAACAAAGGGTTTTCAGCGCCTCTACGTTTCTCTATAGGAATTCGTTGCCCAGGGGTTAGAACATTTTCACTAGAATAAAAAGTACGATTCTCCTGACAGTCATCCTGGTCCAACACTTCCAATTTCTACCGTCTGCTTTTCTTCTTCCAGCCGATCCACACCACAGATAACTTGCTCATATTGACAATCCTTTTCAATAACATTTCCATCCATCTTACTTTCACACTCCACTGACCACAACACAGAACCATTCCCGTGCCCAGTTGAAAACTTCTCTTAATTCCCCACGCTGTGAACCATATGATCACCTTCACTATTTTCTTGTCAGTGTACTTTACCTGGATTTCACCAACACTGAAAACACTGGTATTGGCTTGTCCCCATCGATCATCTCTTTAATGACGTCCAAATGTTGTTTGCATTTAGGGAACTCGTTTGTAAACTGCTCTAAACTAGCACATACACGACAAGCTTTCTATTGGCCTGCATATGTCACTAAGAAGTGGTTACGAAACTGTACCATATTAACGTATAAAGGTATTAGATGACGTAAAACCATCTTAATCATACTTGTCCCATCTAATAAACCTTACCACCGCTCACACTGTCATACTCTCAACTTTACGTCGAGTATCTCACCACACTTCCTAAACGTACCACATAAATCCTTTTCATCTGCTTCTAAGGGTAAACCGCGGAAACGGATCTATGTGTACGTTGTAGATACATCTTTTAACTTTAGTTTCGACAATCCGTTGATATCCATTTCAATATCTTCATAAGACGACACCAGTCGAGAGTATTCTGCGTTGTTATTCACCTTCAAAAGGGTCTCTGGTGGTTCACAATCAAAATACCGCGAATGCATTCGTCCATCACGTCATGTATATCGTGAATTATCCTTATAAGTAATGCTTCTGAATTTTGTTGCAGGAGAGATACTTGACTTAGATCCAAAGCCACAGTCTCAACTTTTCTTGTATAATTTCCTCCTGTGATGGCTGATTAATATTATTGTTAATTTTGTTTAAGAAAACTTGGGGGAGGTGTGACAAATACGACGGTGACTGAATGTTTAAGATCATTCAGGTGTAAGTTGATTTATAGGAATTTATTATTCCAAAAATAAATGTACGTGCAGAAACGATTGCAGTAAATATTAAAACCTTGATGTCAAGGTCAAGTTGTCTAGGAATAGTGGTAGTTGTGGTGTAGGGATGGTGGTGGTTGTGGTGTAGGGATGGTGGTAGTTGTGGTGTAGGGATGGTGGTAGTTGTCGTGTAGGGATGGTGGTAGTTGTGGTGTAGGGATGGTGGTAGTTGTCGTGTAGGGATGGTTGTAGTTGTGGTGGAGAGATGGTGGTAGTTGTGGTGTAGGGATGGTGGTGGTTGTGGTGTAGGGATGGTGGTAGTTGTGGTGGAGGGATGGGGTAGTTGTGGTGTAGGGATGGTGGTAGTTGTGGTGTAGGGATGGTTGTAGTTGTGGTGGGGGGATGGGGTAGTTGTGGAGTAGGAATGGTGGTAGTTGTGCAGGAATGGTGATAATTGTGGTGTAGGGATGGTGGTAGTTGTGGTGGAGGGATGGGGTAGTTGTGGTGTAGGGATGGTGGTAGTTGTGGTGTAGGGGTGGTGGAAATTGTGCAGGAATGGTGATAGTTGTGTTGTAGGGATGGTGGTAGTTGTGGTGGAGGGATGGGGTAGTTGTGGTGTAGGGATGGTGGTAGTTGTGGTGTAGGGATGGTTGTAGTTGTGGTGGGGGGATGGGGTAGTTGTGGAGTAGGGATGGTGGTAGTTGTGCAGGAATGGTGATAATTGTGGTGTAGGGATGGTGGTAGTTGTGGTGGAGGGATGGGGGTAGTTGTGGTGTAGGGATGGTGGTAGTTGTGGTGTAGGGATGGTTGTAGTTATCATTGTCCTCTTCGCTTTCGGGCTGAGTGGACGCACTGCGCAAACAGCTCTTGCTTTCTCTGGTGCGCAACTTCCTGTTTTCACCAAGATGGCTGCCAGCTACCGCAGGAGGAGCAACACCGTGTGTGTTGACCTTGTTAAAGGGGCAATATACCCCACGAATGCCCCTGTTTTATTACCAACGATTATACGGGACACGTTTGGCATTGATGTTGAAGACTTACACGGAATAGCACTTAATGGATCATCACGAATCTTCATAAAGTTCTGCACAGTGGAGGCATATGAAAGGACGGTGACTCAGTACCAGGAGAAGAACATCACCGTATCATCTGGTCTGGAGGTACGCCTGCGGGATGCCTCAAAATACTACACCTGGGTGAGGATCCGCAACGTTCCTTTCGAGGCAGACGATGTAGATATCAGAGAGACATTTCAAAGATATGGTGAGGTGCATGACATTACTTTAGTTCGATGGACGGAGGGAATCTATGAAGGGTTGCCGGCTGGATCTTACACCGTCAAGATGTCTTTAAGAAGACCTATTCCATCGTATGTTGTCCTGGAGGATTTTAGGACACAGCTGTACGTGACCTACGCGGGACAACGAAAGACGTGTCGCCTGTGCGGCGCTTTTGACCACATGGCGGCCGGATGTGGTAGAGCAGCAGCGCCGCGGCCTTGGGAGCGGCAAGTAGCCACGGAGTCTCAGGCGGAACCTCTACCGAAGAATTTGAGTGCGGCAGGCAAAGGTAATTGGGCGGACGAAGTGGAGGACGTGTTGGAGAATTGTGTGACACTACCAGTGGCTTCGGATATTCCCCCGCAAGCGGGCCCGGGAGTTGAGCAGCAGCCTGTGGGGGTGGGAGAGACCGGTGCTCCACAGGAGTTATCTACGCCCCTACAGGAGATGATTAAGTCTTTCCTGGACGTGCCTGCGGAGGAGAACCCAGCTACAGACAGGAGCATTCTGACGGTTGAGAAGGACTTGATTGAGCAGATTCCAGAGCCTCTGGGGTCAGAGCCTGGCATGTTGCAGTTGATACAGGTGGAAGCTGAGGTGCACAAGGGCAATGGAAATACTGATATGGAAATTGAGGGCACATCTAGAAAGAGGGCTGGAGGCTCGTCGGATGAGGAGGTTATAACGCCAGCTCAGCGTACAGGGACGAAGACGTGGGCAGGAGTGATTAAGAAAGGGCGGAGTAGTGTACAGGGGGGGGAGGGGGTACAGGCGGGAAAGAGTGTACGAGAAAAGACAGAAGCAGCAAAAAGTGGAACAGACAGGACACAGAGACATAGAGGAAAGCCACCCTTTCTGAATCTTTAAGTGTCTAACGATAAACGTGAATGGCCTTAGAGCTGACGGTACATGAGTATGGTTGGAGGATGTTTTGCGGCGTTTTAATATTGATGTGTGTTTTATTCAAGAACACAATTTCAAGTATGGCAGAGAGTTGAGGCTGAACGGTTTTAGGATGTATGTTGGTAGTTCAGGGAAATTAAAGGGTGGGGTGGCAGTGGCAGTGAGGGAGTCCAGCCCATTCCACATGCTCAAGTGGGAAGAGGGAGGGGAGGGGAGGGTGGTGAGGGTGGAAGGGATATGGGGCGAGATTAGAGTATGTTTTCTGGGGATATATATGCCGGCAGATAGTAACATACGGGTTAAGGTGAATTTTGTAAGGGGGGTTTTGCTTTTCTACATGCGGGGTTTACCAATGGTTTCTATAATAGGTGGGGATTGGAATTGTGTAATCAGGAATAAGGATGTGGAACCGAGAGGGGCAGGGTGTGTGCTTGGGGTATTGAGGGATTTGTTGAGGGATGCAGGGGTTTATGACATAGTCAGGGGCGATGGGTGGAAAGTAGAGCACACGTTTCTGCGGAGGGGTTATGCTGCCAGGTTGGATCGTATATATATAACTCGAGATATAACAGTAGAACGTGTAATGACGATAGATTTAGGTTTTTCGGACCATCGTGCCGTTTTGGCAGAGATGGCATGAGAAGGGATGGTTCGTAGGTATGTGGGTTATTGGAAAATGAATGTGAGGCTACTCCAGGGAGAGGAGGAGGGGTTGTTTTTTAGGGAATGGTGGAAGCAACTATGGGAGGCTCGCAAAGAAGAGGAGGATGTTTTGGAATGGTGGAAGAAGCACGCTAAATTGCAGATTAGGGACTATTACCAGCATAGAGGAAGGGATGAGGCGAGGTGGAGGTATGGTTTACAGAAATATTTAGAGGGGCAGCTAAATGATTGTTATGAAGGGGGAGGGGGGGCTAGACATGGAGAAATAGAGGTTTTAAGGGGAAGATTGAGGGATATACAAAACTCTCGTTTTGATGCGATACGTGTGAGGGAAGGTTTAGAGGAGGTTCTATGGGGTGACAAACCGTCAGGATGTGTTTTGAGGAGATTTAGGAATAGGCAACAGATGACCACGATTATGGGATTAGAGGTGTGTAAAGGGGTGGGGAGATATAGGGTGGGGCAGGTACTTAGTACCACCGATGGAATGAGCAATTATGCTGATTATTGGTTTAGGGAGAATTTTAAGCAGAGGGAGGGTGGAGAGAGGGAGGGAGAGATTCTGGGAGAAGGAATTCGAGGTTTTTTAGGGGAGGAGGAGAGGGCGGTAATAGAGGGTAGGATCAGTGAGGAGGAGGTGGAGGAGGCGATAATGGGCTTGAGTAGGGGAAAAGCGCCGGGCATTGATGGAATTCCTAATGATTTCTATATTACACATTGGGATTGTATGAAGGAATGTCTGGTCCGGTTGTTTAACTGTATGAAGGAAAGGGGAGTGTTGGGGGAATCGCAGGGCACGGGGGTAGTAGTTTTGGTCTATAAGGGAGGGGGGGGGGAAGACCTTGGGTGCTTTTAGGGCGATCTCCCTCATGTGTACAGATTATAAAGTTTTTGCGAAGGTTTTAGGTAACCGTATGAAAAAGGTGCTTGACCGAGTCCTACATAGAGGACAGTGTGGGATTCCAGGTCGAAGTATGCGTGAGGGGCATGGAAGAATTAAGGATTTTGTGGAGGGTAGACAACGGGGGGGGGATCTTGGGGATTGATTGGAAGCAGGCTTATGACAGTGTAGATAGACATATGTTGTGGTGTATTTTGAAAAAACAGGGTTTTGGTGATGAGATTGTGCGCTGGGCGACTACTTTGTATACGCCTGCAACGGTCAGGGTTCAGGTTAATGGGAAGTTAGGGTTGCCAGTGCAGATGGGGATGGGTTTGCGACAGGGTTGCCCCTTGTCTCAAATCCTCTTTGCATGCATGCAGGACCCTTTTTATAGGCTTATAGAGGAAGGAGTGTGGGAACAGGGAGAGGTGGGTCCTGGGAGATGTGGTATTGTGGGGTATGTGGATGACAACACAGTTTTGGTTGGAGGGGAAATAGGATTGGGGAATGTGGGACGTATAATAGAGATTTTTGGTGGGGCGACAGGGATGAGGGTTAATGGAGCAAAGTCAAAGTTATTAGAAGTAGGCACGTGGGTGGGGGGGGGTTTGGGGGAACAGTATGGGTGGAACGTAGTGGATAGAATTAAGATAAGTGGGGTTGTGTATATGGCGGACGCTGGGGAGGCACAGAGAATAATTTCCAAAGAAGTAGTGAGTAGAGCGATGGGTAGGATGCGCGGGTGGAGGGCTGGGGATATAACATTGCAGCAGAGGGTGGTGGTAGTAAATACACTTGTGTACAGTAAAGTGTGGGGCGTGGCAGAAATATATCCCCTGAGGTTGTGTGATATTCAGGAACTGGAGAGGGTGGTTTTGAGGTATGTGTGGGGTTATGGGAAGCCATGGCTACGGAAGGAGGTGGTGACGATGGGCGTGCGGCAGGGTGGGCTGGGTCTTATACCTTTGGACACACGAGTGAAGGCAGTGTATGTGAAGCAGCGATACTTGAGGGTGGGAGGGGAGAGGGGTAGAAGGGTGGGAGAGGTCATGAAGGATGTGCGAAAATGGTGGAAGGGAAAGGAACTACTGGAGTGTGAAGATATGGTGCGAAATTTGTTGGCAGTAAGGGAAGCAAAAAAAGTAAGGGTAAGTAGGCTTGGGAGGATAGGTAGGCAGGGTACAGTGATACAGGGAGTAGCTACATACCCAATGTATGATTGGAGGGGCATTTGGGAAGACTTTCGGAAGATCAGATTAAAGCCAAGGGTTCGTGAAGTGGTTTATAGATTCTTTATGGGAATTCTAGCTACAAGGTCAGTGTTATATAGAATGGGTTATGTAGGTGCTGGCACTTGTTTGCATTGTGAGGAAGAGGAGACGGCTTTTCATGCCATATATTTTTGTGAAACCTTGGGTTTTGTAAGGGCATGGTTAGCGAGAGTTCTGGGTATAGTGGCGGGAGGGGGAAGAAACATTTCGACTTTGAGGGCTTTGCATTTCGATGTGGGAGGGGTTTCCAAGGACATTCGGAGGGCAGTGATGTATATAGTGGCAGATTTTTTGTATGTGTCTTGGTGCATGCGGGAGGTGGGGGGTGAATATAGGGTGCGGGCGCTTGCGGCGAGTGTGTATCGTACAGTATGCAGAAATAGGCTACTATATGGGAGGTTGTGGGTAAATAGTTTTCCCTTGGGTTATCGTAATCTATCGGTAGGTGTAATGTTAGGGTTGGGTGTAGTTTAGAGCTGGATTGGGCTGGTTCTCCCTAAACTGGCATTTTTGTTCTTTTTTTGAGATTAGTGGAGGATGGAAGGTGGAATAAAAGTGTGTGGTAGTGGAGCATATGGGTGTAAAGTCGTTAGGAAAGGGGGGGGCGTAGGGGGGGTGAACTGGTGACATTTGGTTGAGACGGGTTTTATGACTTTCGACGTCAGGTACGAACTTGAGCATGGAAGGGAACGTGAGTTTGTGTTTTTTTTTTTTTAATACAGATAGCATGGGGTCAGGGGATGGCAGGGGGTGGCTTTCTGAAGTGTCTTTTGCCAGGTTGGTTTTTGTTCATGATTGAGGTAGTACTGCCCGGTACATGTTTTATTAGGAGCCATAAGTTATATTGTGTAACTTAGTGCATGACAGAGTAAGTCTGATATTGCTCTGGAACATTGTTTAAATGGCTTTAGATTTAAAGGCATAATACATCTATAAGTTTGCATGAAGTGTATATATTAGACTTAGTACTGAATCTAACATTGTATAAAACTTTTACTTTTAGCATAAGATGTTTTTGACGTTTTGTATTGTGTAAAAGTTATTGTTGGTCCATTTATTTGAACAATTTTTCATATTTTGTTAGTTGTTTGTTAGTTTTTATTTATATATAACTTTTATAAAATGTAAGTTAGTAAATGCTAAGATCTGTTAGTTTGTATGTACTAACTGTCAAAAAATAACATGATTCTTTTTGATTTAGGTTATACACTTTTGTCATGTCATGTGTATACATGCACATTGTTTCAGGCTAAGTACATGAAAAAGGGGGTTACCACTATTATGTGGCTGCAAGGGTTTATCATCCTGCACATTGAAAGGGATTGAGAGAGAGATACTATAGTGTAAGGGTTTAGTTCAATGGATTAGGTATATTTTGTGGTGAGATTATAAATTGTGTAAGTTTTGTTTTCTTGTCTTTTGACAAAAACAGTTTTTATGTCTATATTTTGGTACCATGTAAGTTTTCAATAAAATATAAAAAAAAAAAAAAAAAAAAAAAAAAAGTTGTGGTGTAGGGATGGTGGTAGTTGTGGTGTAGGAATGGTGGTAGTTGTGGTGTAGGGATGGTGGTAGTTGTGGTGTAGGGATGGTGGTGGTTGTGGTGTAGGGATGGTGGTAGTTGTGTAAGAATGGTGATAGTTGTGGTATAGAGATGGTGGTAGTTGTGGTGTAGGGATGGTGGTGGTTGTGGTGTAGGGATGGTGATAGTTGTGGTGTAGGGATAGTGGTAGTTGTGGTGGAGGGATGGGGTAGTTGTGGTGTAGGGATGGTGGTAGTTGTGGTGTAGGGATGGTGGTGGTTGTGGTGTAGGGATGGTGGTAGTTGTGTAGGAATGGTGATAGTTGTGATGTAGAGATGGTGGTAGTTGTGGTGTAGGGATGGTGGTGGTTGTGGTGTAGGGATGGTGGTAGTTGTGGTGTAGGGATGGTGGTAGTTGTGGTGGAGGGATGGGGGTAGTTGTGGTGTAGGGATGGTGGTAGTTGTGGTGTAGGGATGGTGGTGGTTGTGGTGTAGCGATGGTGGTAGTTGTGTAGGAACGGTGATAGTTGTGGTGTAGGGATGGTGGTAGTTGTGGTGTAGGGATGGTGGTAGTTGTGCAGGAATGGTGATAGTTGTGGTGTAGGGATGGTGGTAGTTGTGGTGGAGGGATGGGGTAGTTGTGGTGTAGGGATGGTGGTAGTTGTGGTGTAGGGATGGTTGTAGTTGTGGTGGAGGGATGGGGGTAGTTGTGGTGTAGGAATGGTGGTAGTTGTGCAGGAATGGTGATAGTTGTGGTGTAGGGATGGTGGTAGTTGTGGTGGAGGGATGGGGTAGTTGTGGTGTAGGGTTGGTGGTAGTTGTGGTGTAGGGATGGTTGCAGTTGTGGTGGAGAGATGGGGTAGTTGTGGTGTAGGGATGGTGGTAGTTGTGCAGGAATGGTGATAGTTGTGGTGTAGGGATGGTGGTAGTTGTGGTGAAGGGATGGTGGTAGTTGTGCAGGAATGGTGAAAGTTGTGGAGTAGGGATGGTGGTAGTTGTGGTGTAGGGATGGTGGTAGTTGTGCAGGAATGGTGATAGTTGTGGTGTAGGGATGGTGGTAGTTGTGGTGGAGGGATGGGGGTAGTTGTGGTGTAGGGTTGGTGGTAGTTGTGGTGTAGGGATGGTTGCAGTTGTGGTGGAGAGATGGGGGTAGTTGTGGTGTAGGGATGGTGGCAGTTGTGCACGAATGGAGGCAGCTGTAGTGTAAGGATGGTGGTAGTTGTCGAATAGTGGTAGTTGTGTAGGAATGGTGGTATTTGTGTAGGAATGGTGGAAGTTGTGGTGTAGAGATAGTGGTAGTAATAACTGTTATATTAACTACTATACAACACTACCACCATCAGGTAGCAATAACTGTTATATTAACTATACAACACTACCACCATCAGGTTACCTGGAAGTTACCTGGAGGTTATTCCGGGGATCAACGCCCCCGCGGCCCGGTCCATGACCAGGCCTCCCGATGGATCAGGGCCTGATCAACTAGGCTGTTACTGCTGGCCGCACGCAGTCCAACGTACGAGCCACAGCCCGGCTGATCCGGCACTGACTTTAGTTATCTGTCCAGCTCTCTCTTGAAGGCAGCCAGGGGTTTATTGGCAATTCCCCTAATGCTTGATGGGAGGCTGTTGAAAAGTTTTGGGCCCCGGACACTTATGGTGTTTTCTCTTAGTGTACCAATGGCGCCCCTACTTTTTATTGGGGGCATTTTGCATCGCCTGCCCAGTCTTTTACTTTCGTAGGGAGTGATTTCTGTGTGCAGATTTGGGACTATTCCTTCCAAGATTTTCCAAGTGTAGATTATGATATATCTCTCCCTCCTGCGTTCCAACGAGTACAAGTCAAGTGCTTCCAAGCATTCCCAGTAGTTAAGGTGCTTGACAGAACTTATACGTGCAGTAAAGGATCTCTGTACACTCTCTAGATCTGCGATTTCACCTGCTTTGAATGGAGATGTTAATGTACAGCAGTATTCCAGCCTAGAGAGAACAAGTGATTTGAAAAGGATCATCATGGGCTTGGCATCTCTCGTTTTGAAAGTTCTCATTATCCATCCTATCATTTTCTTTGCACGTGCGATCGTGGCACTGTTGTGATCCTTGAAAGTGAGATCCTCAGACATTACTACTCCCAGGTCCCTTACATTATTTTTCCGCTCTATTGTATGGCCGGAGTCAGTAGTATACTCTGTTCTAGTTATTATCTCCTCCAGTTTTCCATAACGGAGTAGTTGGAATTTGTCCTCATTGAACATCATATTGTTTACCGTTGCCCACTGGAAAACTTTGTTTATATCTTCTTGGAGGTTAACCGCGTCCTCAGCAGATGACAGCCTCATGCAGATCCTAGTATCATCCGCAAAGGATGATACGGTGCTGTGGTGTATATCTCTGTTTATGTCTGATATGAGGATAAGGAATAAGATGGGGGCGAGTACTGTGCCTTGTGGAACAGAGCTCTTCACTATGGCAGCCTCCGATTTAACTCTGTTGACCACTACTCTTTGTGCTCGATTTGTTAGGAAGTTGAAGATCCATCTCCCCACTTTCCCAGTTATTCCTTTAGCACGTATTTTATGGGCTATTACGCCATGATCGCATGTGTCAAATGCTTTTGCAAAGTCTGTGTATATTACATCTGCATTCTGATTTTCTTCCAGTGCATCCAAGGCCATGTCATAGTGATCCAGTAGTTGTGAGAGGCAGGAGCGACCTGCCCTGAACCCATGTTGCCCTGGATTGTGCAGATTTTGGGAATCCAGGTGATTTGCAATCCTGCTTCTTAGCACTCTTTCAAAGATTTTTATGATGTGGGACGTCAGAGCTATTGGTCTATAGTTCTTAGCTAATGCTTTGCTGCCACCTTTATGGAGTGGGGCTATATCCGTTGTTTTAAGTGACTGTGGAATTTCACCCATGTCCAAGCTCCTCCTCCATAGTGTACTTAGGGCACGCGAGAGGGGTTTCTTGCAGTTCTTAATGAAAACAGAGTTCCACGAGTCTGGGCCCGGGGCTGAGTGCATAGGCATGTTGTCAATGGCTTTTTCGAAATCTATCGGAGTTAGGGTAATGTCGGAAATCTGGCATACATTTATGGAGTTTTGAGGCTCATTCATGAAGAAATCATTTGGGTCGTCGATCCTCAGACCGATTAGTGGTTCACTAAACACAGAGTCGTACTGGGATTTCAATATTTCACTCATTTCCTTGTTGTCATCTGTGTAAGTCCCATCCTGTCTGAGTAAGGGCCCGATACTAGATGTGGTATTTGCCTTGTTTTTGGCATATGAAAAGAAATATTTTGAATTTCTTTCAATTTCACTAATAGCTTTAAGCTCCTCCTGCCTCTCCTGGTTCCTGTAAGAGTCATTTAGCTTAAGTTCGATAGTTTCCACTTCCCTGGTCAGCGCCTCCTTTCGTGTATCAGATATTCTAGCACTCCTGAGGAGCTCAGAGACTCTTCGTCGTCTTCTGTAGAGGGAGCGTCTTTTTCTCTCCAGTTTACTCCTGCTCTTCTTCTTTCTTAGGGGAATATGCCTAGAACATGCTTCGGCTACCAGGAAGTTGATCCTTTCAAGGCACTGGTTTGGATCCATGTCATTTAAGACATCTTCCCAACATGTTTCGTTTAGGACATGGTTTACCTGGTCCCAGTTGATGTTCTTGTTGTTGAAATTGTATTTTGTGAAGACACCTTCACAGGTACATGCATTCTGCTGTTCAGGACCCCTATGCATGTACGTCTGGACTTCGATTAGATTGTGATCGGAATTAGTTGTTTTTGATATTCTTATGTCTCTTATCAGGTCCTCATTATTTGTGAAGATAAGGTCAAGTGTGTTTTCTAGTCTTGTTGGCTCCACTATCTGCTGGCTTAAGGTGTGTTTTTCGCAGAGACTTAGTAGCTCATGTGTGTGTGACCTTTCATCTGCGCTACCTCCGGGGATTGTTTCAGCTATAATATTATTTGCTACATTCTTCCATTTTGTATGCCTTAGGTTGAAATCACCAAGCAGTAAGATGTTTGGGGATGGAGCTGGAAGGTTTTCCAAACAGTAATCGATTTTCAGTAGCTGTTCCTTGAACTGTTGTGAGGTTGCATCTGGTGGCTTGTATACAACCACAATGACTAGGTTTTGGTTCTCGATCTTTATTGATAGAACTTCAACTACCTCATTTGTGGTGTTCAGCAACTCCGTGCAGATAAGGGACTCTTTGACATACAGGCCAACCCCCCCTTGTTGCCTGTTTTTTCTGTCGCATCTAAAAAGGTTGTAACCATTTAACCATATTTCACTGTCAAAGTGATCTTTTGTGTGAGTCTCTGTGAAGGCTGCAAACATTGCATTAGAATCCACTAGAAGTCCACTGATAAAAGGTATTTTGTTGTTGGTGGATGGCTTAAGGCCCTGTATATTAGCAATTATGAACGAGGTTGTATTCTGTGTTTGTTGGGGGGATTTTGTTATTGGCATCAGTAGTTGTAATTCTGGAGGGCCATGGGTGGCCACTGGCTGCGCCTCCAGTCCAACAAGGCTCCAAGGTGGTGGACTATTTTTGTTATTTCCTTCCATTTTCTTTTTTCGTTTCCTGCAACTAAAAAATCACCTGGAGTTGGGTTGTCGTAGCTACTATTGTTTGTCTTGTGGGGTCTGTGCCTCCTGGTCCCTTTTAGATGGTATGCAGGGCACTCGATGTTGTAACACTGCTTCTGGAGGACCGAGGAGTGGCACATTTTTGGGTGAAAGAAAGTACAGGTAGTAATAACTGTTATATTAACTATACAACACTACCACCATCAGGTAGTAACAACTGTTATATTAACTATACAACAGTACCACCATCAGGTAGTAACAACTGTTATATTAACTATACAACAGTACCACCATCAGGTAGTAATAACTGTTATATTAACTACTATACAACACTACCACCATCAGGTAGTAACAACATAACAGTTATCAGGTGGTGATGGTAGGAGGGACACTGTTGTGACCTAGTGTTCCTCAGGTACCATCTCTCTCCCAGGTACAACTAGCATCAGTAAGTTCAGATGTGCCAGAGTTCTCGCCAGTTATATGTGTGAAATGTTAATTTAGGACCGTACCTGTGAAATTCACGCTCCTAATTTCTCACAAACTATACAATACTACTTCTGAAAGTCTTAAAACACTATATAGTTTTGTGATATAATTAAAAGTATAGAATGCAAATCAGAAAAGAATTCTGCCAAAAAAAAAATCAAGGTTTACGATGTTTTATAGGGGAAACTTTCCTATTTCTCGCAGCAATCTCAGCAACATTTTCTTTCGCTTTCTCACAAGATTTTGTTTGTAATTTGATAATGCTATATTCGATCGGTTTCTAGTTTTCATCACTTGCGTAATGTATCTTGGGAAAGATTCATGCGTCTATTTGCATTCGTGATGCCCTATACACAATGCTTCGTAAGCCATTTCCAAATTTCTGTTTTTTATAATTGGTAAAGACAGTATCCTTTTCCTCTGATTAAAACATAACAAGACCGGCATAAATATTCAAAACCTGATGCATCGTGTAAACTGGATGGATTATTTTGTGGGTTTAGCCAGTGTCGAAATAAATTGTGACCCGTGGCCTGGTTGTAAAAGCTCTCGCTTCACGCGCTGAGGGTCCGGGTTCGATTCCCAGAAAGTGTGAAAATATTTCGGGTGTTTCCTTACAACGGTTGTCTATGTTCACCATCAGTAAAATAGGTACCTGGGTGTTAGTCGACTGGTGTGGGTCGCACTGAAAGCCGTTTGCATAACAAACGGCTTTCAGTATAGTAGTATGTCATTGTTGTCAGCTAGACCTGTATACTTTGTACTTGTAGAAATATATTATTATAACTAGAAAATACATCTTCTAGTCACCTTCAAAGTTTTAATGCTGTTTTTTTACTTCTCTGGAGACAGTTTCTTGATGTTAGGCTGTGTAAGTTATCTTGTAGCAGCTTCATTAATCAAATTCGTTTTTATGAAATAATTGGTGAATGTCACTTAGGATCTGAAATACGTCGGTGTTTGACAATATTTGGTTATTCTAGGTTAAAACAACTTAATGGTGTATCATGGTCATAAAACATCTGTATGCCATCAAAAGTACTCTAAAACAATTTTTATTGCTTTCTTAAAGGTGGTCAATCTTAAAGAAGAGGTTGGAGTGATTTTTTTTATTAAACGATCAGCTTTTATTAATTGTAGAAATTGAAATATTATTCATGTGATAATGTGTATCTCATCCGACTTGGGTGAACACTTCTTTACCCAGTAGGTGACAACCCAACATCTGAGAGGCTTAAACTCCATATATTTTAAGATATTGGACTCTGCTCATCCTGAAAGATTTGCATTAGATTTCGTTTTCATTAAGTATAAAATTATCATTTTTGATTGAAAATTAATGGATATTAGTTTCCATATGATGACTCTTTGAATACCTACTCTAAATTCCCTTCAAGTCTTAAATACTAATATTTAATTGCATTATTAATTTATTCCGCATTCTATTCTAGTCTAATTGCGTATATGCAGCTACATGGGACTTTAGTTGTGCGATACTGGGATATATTCCGTGGGCCATTGAGACACAGAGGACTGGAGTTGTGCAATACTGGGATATCTTCCTTGGATCATTGAGGCACAGAGGACTGGAGTTGTGCAATACTGGGATATCCTCCTTTTATCATTGAGGCACAGAGGACTGGAGCTGTGGAATACAGGGATATCTTACTTGGTTCACTGAGGCACAGAGGACTCGAGATGTGCAGAACTGGGATAAATTCCTTAGATCATTGAGACACAGAGGACTGGAGTTGTGCAGTACAGGGATATCTTCCTTGAATCATTGAGGCACAGAGAACTGGAGTTGTGCAATACTGGGATATCTTTCTTGTATCAATGAGGCACAGAGGACTGGAGTTGTGCAATAATGAGATATCCACCTTGGATCTTTGAGGCACAGACGACTGGAATGTGCAGTACGGGGATATCTTCCTTGGATTATTGAGACACAGAGGACTGCAGTTGTGGAATACAGGGATATCTTTCTTGAATCACTGAGACACAGAAGACTAGAGTTGTGCAGTACAGGTATATCTTCCTTGGATCACTGAGGCACATAGGACTGGAGATGTACAGAACCGGGATATATTCCTTGGATCATTGAGACACAGAGGACTGGAGCTGTGGAATAAAGGGATATCTTCCTTGGTTCACTGAGGCACAGAGGGCTGGAGATGTACAGAACCGGGATATATTCCTTGGATCATTGAGACACAGAGGACTAGAGTTGTTCGGTACAGGAATGTCTTCCTTGGGTCAATGAGACACACAACTGGAGTTGTGGAATACAGGAATATCTTCCTTTGATCGTTGAGGCACAGAGGACTGTAATGGGCAGTACAGGGATATCTTCCTTGGATCACTGAGACACAGAGGACTGGAGTTGTTCAATACAGGGATAACTTCCTCGGATCACTGAGGCACAGAGGACGAGTTGTTCAATACAGGGATATCTTCCTTGGATCACTGGGACACGATTTCTGGAGATATCAGGGATATCTTCATTGGATCATGCAGCAGCAGAAATATTTCTGGTTATTTGTATAATCATTTATTTCAGTGGAGGTTTGATAATCCCTTAGGGATCATTCAACGTCAGGGAGATAATCAGGTTTGGGAAACTGCTTTCTTTTATTATTATTATTATTATTATTATTATTATTATTATTATTATTATTATTATTATTATTATTAGTGTCTTAAGTGGAGTGACCTTGTTGTTGGAAAATGGTCTTGATTCAATGAAGAATATCATTCCCTTCCCTTCCACTGATTATACCAGATTATAGTTCATCCATTCATCAGAGGATGTATGAAGTATGAATATTATGAGTTTAGCGATTTCATATGAATGTAATAACTAGATGTATTTCAGGAAGATATCTCCGAATAATATAAGCCAAGTACCATGTGCCTCAATTTATGTGAGTGAAATACCGCAGAGTGCACCATAAGTTGATAATACTAACTTTGAATATTTGAAGAAAATAAGAAGAGTTATTCATAAATCATATGTAAAGAAATTTCTTCCGGAAAATGGCAATCTTGCACATACACAGCACAAAGGTAATTAAAATCTTTCAAAGATGTTAAAGACGCCAATATCCTACAACTTTCAACCACATTAAGCTTGAAGGTTCACATTAGCTGGATTATCAGGATATAAACAAAGAAAGCATTAAGCTAATCGCTTAGAAATTATAGAATGAAATGCTGTATTTAAATAAATTATATATATATATATATATATATATATATATATATATATATATATATATATATATATATATATATATATATATATATATATATATAAACATACAGGGACTTCCACAGGTTAAAATCAACCCATTTCTTTCGATGAATCAGCCATTGAAGATTTATGCCATTCACTATTGTTATATTTTAATCAGAGGAAAGTGCTAAACCCGTAGTGCCAAATAGCGCCTGCAGAATAGGAGGCATTAAAGTTCCTGAGAGCAAGTCTCTCAATAGTCGATCAGAGTAGCGTTACTTTAGTAAATATATGGAAACAAAAATACGTGAATGGCTTATGTAACACTGTGTAAAAGACTCACAATTGCAAATTTTCCCAGGAATCTTACCCAAGATACAGTAAACAAGTTCTAAAAGTCTGAAGCAGAACGAATAAGTAGTTGTCGAGTAATAAACGTAAACTTCTCGTAATGCAAACAAAAATATTGCTAAAATATTCAGAAAAATTGGAAGATCCTCCTTCGTTATATTTCAAAACGTAATAAATCCGATCATTTTTTTCTTTATATTTTTTTACATTTATATTCAATTTAAAAGTCTCTACAATCCCGTAAGACAACAGAAATTTTTTTGATTTCTTTTAAAAAATCTACGTAGTAACTGTCCTGCAACAGCACTACTCTGATACCAGTGTTACTGATATACAACTGAAGGGAACACTGCTGTGTGAAGGGAAAAGGTTAGTAAGATCCGTGAGGGAACAAGCTTACCTTTCATAAATTTAAACAAAACGCTTTATAGAAGTTTTCCATTCATACTACCCTCGTCACGTTTAACCTGTTCTTCAAACAAGGGGAGTTATTCATCCTTATATATCCTGAAGGTCCAAGGAGTTCATCCTGAAAATGATCCCATGACTAAGAATAACCACTATATAGATACTATCTTTGTAATGGAGTCGGTGGCATCTGTGTCAGATACAAATATAAAATATGAGCTGTCGCTTGAAGAATGTAAAATCATTAAAGAACACATGGAGAATCTCGGTAGAAGTTTTAATAATTATATTTTTTCCCCAAGATTATGTGTCCGCTCTTTAAGTTATAGTACTTAGGTCTAACTATGATCTATTAAGATAATTATCGCTATCATATGATATCTGTCATACGACATAAGTAAGCTAACATAAGCGTTAGAGAAGACATTCTTTAATCATATTACTATCGTAACTGTAACTCCTGTAGAGAAGCTCTCTATTAGTTTGACAAGATACATATACATGTATATTTGAGACACTTTTTGGAAGAGATAGAAAAGGTTCTGAACCATGAGTTCAGAGCAATTTACTACGACAAATAAAATTAGACAAATATTTCAGTTTCTCTGCACTTCGGACAAGAGGTTCAGAACATTATTACATGAGATTAAAGTCAAATATAAAGTCTTCTTCCAAGGCTTTGCCAAATATACATGATCAAATTTAATAAACTTAATGAAGAAAGTAATGTTAAAGTATTTGGTCAAGGACAAAAGAACCCCTAAATAATGTTGCCAGAGAACTGCAGAGTATCTTGTTAGTTCAGAAAGTTAGGAAATTAGAACAAACTAACTGATAAATTGAGGGGAATATACCATCATTTTTAAATAATGCAAAGAAGAAAATATAATGAAAACTTATCACTACTTTATGTTTACCCTAAAAACATATTATTATTTTAATTATTATTATTATTATTATTATTATTATTATTATTATTATTATTATTATTATTATTATTATTATTATTATTATTATTATTATTATTATTATTATTATTATTATTATTATTAACATCATCATCTATACAGAGTATAAATTTTCCAGGTTATACTTTCCATACAAAACCCTAAGAAATTGTGTTCTAATCGGTTTTAAACTCAACACAGCATACATTTTTCTTGGTGTGTGTGGACACCATTTGTACCAACTAATGATTTAAAATGATTTGGTATTTTTTTTATTCTAAAATGTTTCCCCTGAACGACTTCAGCTTTTAATTCTGTAATAAATTGAACGAGACGAATGCTACTCTACGTATTTGTAATACATAGTGCAAATTGCCTCTGTAATAGCCTAGTTAAGAAAATGTTTGAAACTGATTCATTAGTGCGATAACTGGAGAATGCATCTTTCAGCTGGCTTCAAATTTTTATTATTATTGTATTTTGTTCGACGATCGTTTCGTGTTGTATTTGATCTAAGTAGATCCTAATCTACCCATACTATTACACAAAAAAATTGTTCTGATTACCATACACTAACCGGAGAATGCCCATTTTGCTCGTCTTCAGTAGACAATATTCGCTCCGTAGAGCTCGCCCTGTGCAATCACAGAAGCTCTGACTCATCTCTCCAGTTTCCCTACGAACCCCGTTGGGGAGGGGAATCTCTATCCTTCAGTTATCGCCTTTACCCTTTCACGATGCTTACTCATCGTGTAAAAGTAGGTCTTAGACAGGGATGTGTAATGTTACCATGGTTGTTTAATATATTTATGGATGGGGTTGAAAAAGAAGTAAATGCTAGGGTGTTGGGGAGAGGGGTGGGATTAAATTATTGGGAATAAATACAAAATGAAAATTGACACTTACTTTTTGCTGATGATACTGTGCTTATGAGATATTCTAAAGGAAATTTGCAAAGGTTAGTGGACAAGTTTGGGAGAGTGTGTAAAGGTAGAAAGTTGAAAGTGAACATAGAAAAGTGTAAGGTGATGAGGGTATCAAATGATTTAGATAAAGAAAAATTGGATATCAAATTGAAGAGAAAGAGTGTAGAAGGAGTGAATGTTTTCAGATATTTGGGAGTTGACGTGTCAACGGATGGAGTTTTGAAGGATGAGGTTAATCACAGAATTGATGAAGGAAAACAGGTGAGTGGTGCATTGAGGTGGAGACAAAACACATTATATATGGAGGCAAAGAAGGGTATGTGAAAATATAGTGGTACCAACACACTTATATGGGTGTGAAGCTTGGGTTGTAAATGCTGCAGCGAGGAGGCGGTGGAGATGTCCTGTCTAAAGGTGTAAATATTATGCAGTGGTGTTAATATTATGCAGAGAATTCGGAGTGTGGAAATTAGGTGTGGAGTTAATAAAAGTATTAGTCAGAGGACTGAAGAGGGGTTGTTGAGGTGGTTTGGTGATTTAGAGAGAACTGATCGGAGTAGAATGACATGGCGTGGTAGGGGTCGTTCTCGTAAAGGTTGGAGGGAGGCGGTAAAGGAGGTTTTGCGGGCGAGGGGATTGGACTTCCAGCAAGCATGCGTGAGCGTGTTAGATAGGAGTGAATGGAGAAGAATGGCGTTTGGGACCTGACGAGCTGTTAGTGTGAGCAGGGTAATATTTAGTGAAGGGATTCAGGGAAACCCGTTATTTTTATTTAGCCGGACTTGAGTACTGGAAATGGGAAGTGCAATGCCTGCACTTTAAAGGAGGGGTTTAGGATATTGGCAGTTTGGAGGGATATATTGTGCATGTTTATACGTATATGCTTCTAAACTGTTGTATTCTGGGCGTCACTGCCTCTGCCGAGGCAGGGTGACCGAGGCAGGGTCACCCTGTCTCTGTGAGAGACGACCAACTTGTTAAAAGAAAAATTGTGTGTTTAAAAGCTGGTCAGTATTACTTAGAGTAAAGTTCACATTGTTTTGGTTGTCATGGTTCCAGGCAACTTTTTAGGTATTCCTCAAAGGTTACTTTTAACAGGTTGCCTGATTTTTCTTGCCTCTTGTTTCTTTTTCCAACTTTTCAATTTTATTTTACTTATAACTCGATAACGCCTCATCCAATCCTCTTCAAACTTTCAGCACGTCTGTACAATAAAGAGGACCCAAATTTCTGGAACAATTGGAATGTTATTCAACTGATTCCCAATATCCTGGAACGACTTGGATTACTTGGATTACTTATTTATGGATTACTTTCGATTGCGAAGTTTTAAGAATTCATGAAAGGCGCCAAATAATACGAGGATGGCGGAGAGTGAAGTTCAACTGTGCAGTTACAAGTTTATTTATAAAATAGTGTGAACGTTTTTATTCCCATTTGAATAAATGGGAATAAAAACGGCTTCAGTATCAATAACTGATGCATTTTATGGCCAGGAGACTAACTACTAAGTTTCGATACAGTGATGGCAAATTTGCTGATGAAGTAAGAGCCAAAGCAAAAAAAAAAAAAAGAAAGAAAGAAAAAAAAAAGGCTGGAATTTTTGCAGACCGTGTTTTAACTGGAGAATGACTCATTTGATCGGCTTAAAAATTTTCACCCTTCTTATGATTTCCTGAAGTCAAGTCTCACGGCTCTCATTGCTTTATGTAAGTCCCAATCTACTAATTTTATTGAATGAATAGTTATATTACTTTGTATTCAATAACCGGTGAATGACTATTGTGATTGGCTTCAAAATGCATTTTATATAAGAATGATAATTCATAACTTTCGTCCGAATAGGTGAATGTTTAAATTTTCTCAATTTTCGTTGGAATCAGAACGATACTAAAGAATGTCTTTTATGATCGGCTTCAAATTTCCACCAGTTTGTCATTTTCAGCAATGTGGAATTCAATTTGATAAACATATTAAAACATTTTTTTATCAAGAAATAAAGAGTGAATGGCTCTTCTGGTCAACTTCAAACCCTAAATTGTGGTGTACTTTAATTAGATTTTTTTTTTTATATTAATTGTTGGCTGTGTATGTACCTAATTGCCCATTTTTTGTCATTTTTATCAAAAAGGGTTTTTCAAAAGACAAAACAATATATTTTTTCTTCAAAGGTTATATAAAATTTTAAACAGAACGAAAATACGAAAAGTAATCTTGAAAGCAACAATAGAAATCCGTGGGTTTATGATTTTATTATTAAGTTTAACATTTCTAGCAGGATTTTCGCTTATTGTATCAAAAATATTTATTACTCGTGAAAGCCTTATTCGACCGGCTTCAACATTTCAACGTTTGCGTAATGTATATTCTGCAAGATTCACGAACCTGCTATAAGGGTTTAGCGCTTTCCACTGATTAAAATATAACAATTACGACCGACATCAATATTCAATGACTGATGCACTGTATGAAATGGATGGAATTATTCATAAGTTTACGCTGCGTAGGCATAGATTTTGTTAGATTCTGTGCAATATCTGACGAATCACCCCCAACCGGGGGCCACAGCCGGGTCGCCATATGGAAAAGACCCGGGCCGGAAGTACCGGCGAATCTCTAATGGATGAATAATCTGGCGAATGCATCTTCTGGTCAGCTTTAAACTTCCAGTGATGATATAATTTCCTCAAAGGAAACAATCTCTTGATCTTAGGTTTTATAAGCAATCATATTCAAATTTTGTAAATTAAATTATGTTCTTTAATATTATTGGGGAATGTCTCTTCTGATAAGAAATACGTCATGTATTGACTGTGTTTGGTTATCCAAGGTTGAATGTTCTTTTATGTGCCTTCGCAGGTACCTGTTGGCTCCTTTGGAAACTTGAAAGACAGAAAAATTGCTTTTAATGCAATGATTTCCAGCCAGATAATACAATAATTTCCAGCCAGATAATACAATAATTTCCAGCCAGATAATACAATAATTTCCAGCCAGATAATACAATAATTTCCAGCCAGATAATACAATAATTTCCAGCCAGATAATACAAGAATTTCCAGCCAGATAATACAATAATTTCCATCCAGATAATACAATAATTTCCAGCCAGATAATACAATAATGTAAAACGTCAACATTAAGTTCGTCGAAGGTAATATTTAAACGAATTTTCAACATATACTTCACTCGGCACTATACCAGTCGCGTTCATGATGCCCAGACGACTGAGGTTAAGGATTCCTGGGATACCTTTCTCGGATCTTTCTCGGATCTTTCTCGGATCTTTCTCGGATCTTTCTCGGATCTTTCTCGGATCTTTCTCGGATCTTGCACCAATCGAAATGCATCTAAGTTTTTTGTTCCTCGAACATTTCAATATTATTTTACTTATTACTGGGGAATCCTTCATCCAATCGGCTTATAATATTTAACACTTGTATGGTAACGAGGACCAAATTCCTGGAACAACTGGCAAATTCACCTAACCTGTGATCAGACATGTTGAACTCATTCCCAGCATCCTGGAAAGTCTCGGATAACTTCCAAAACTTTCAGTGGCGGACCTTCAAACGTTCAAAGAATGTGTGTAAAAATTTGACGATGATGAGTGAAATTAGTGAGGATATGACATTTTGTGTGTAAAGCAGAGGTAAGAACCACTGTTGAACCAGTAGCAGTAAACCAGTGGTAAGAACCACTGTTGAACCAGTAGCAGTAAAGCAGGGATAAGAACCACTGTTGAACCAGTAGCAGTAAAGCAGTGATAAGAAGCACTGTTGAACCAGTATTAATAAAGCAGGGATAAGAACCACTGTTGAACCAGTAGCAGTAAAGCAGGGATAAGAACCACTGTTGAACCAGTAGCAGTAAAGCAGGGATAAGAACCACTGTTGAACCAGTAGCAGTAAACCAGTGGTAAGAACCACTGTTGAACCAGTAGCAGTAAAGCAGAGGTAAGAACCACTGTTGAACCAGTAGCAGTAAACCAGTGGTAAGAACCACTGTTGAACCAGTAGCAGTAAACCAGTGGTAAGAACCACTGTTGAACCAGTAGCAGTAAACCAGTGGTAAGAACCACTGTTGAACCAGTAGCAGTAAAGCAGAGGTAAGAACCACTGTTGAACCAGTAGCAGTAAACCAGTGGTAAGAACCACTGTTGAACCAGTAGCAGTAAATCAGAGGTAAGAACCACTGTTGAACCAGTAGCAGTAAAGCAGGGATAAGAACCACTGTTGAACCAGTAGCAGTAAACCAGTGCTAAGAATCAATGTTGAACCAGTAGCAGTAAACCAGTGGTAAGAACCACTGTTGAACCAGTAGCAGTAAACCAGTAGTAAGAACCACAGTTGAACCAGTAGCAGTAAAGCAGGGATAAAAACCACTGTTGAACCAGTAGCAGTAAACCAGTGGTAAGAACCACTGTTGAACCAGTAGCAGTAAAGCAGGGATAAGAACCACTGTTGAACCAGTAGCAGTAAAGCAGGGATAAGAACCACTGTTGAACCAGTAGCAGTAAACCAGTGGTAAGAACCACTGTTGAACCAGTAGCAGTAAAGCAGGGATAAGAACCACTGTTGAACCAGTAGCAGTAAACCAGTGATAAGAACCACTGTTGAACCAGTAGTAGTAAAGCAGGGATAAGAACCACTGTTGAACCAGTAGCAGTAAAGCAGGGATAAGAACCACTGTTGAGCCAGTAGCAGTAAACCAGTGGTGAGAACCACTGTTGAACCGGTAGCAGTAAAGCAGAGGTGAGAACCACTATTGAACCAGTAGCAGTAAACCAGTGGTAAAAAAGATTGTTAACCAGTAGCAGTAAACCAGTGGTGAGAGCCACTGTTGAAGCAGTAGCAGTAAAGCAGTGGTAAGAATCACTGTTGAACCAGTAGCAGTAAACCAGTGGTAAGAACCACTGTTGAACCAGTAGCAGTAAACCAGTGGTAAGAACCACTGTTGAACCAGTAGCAGTAAAGCAGAGGTAGAGGTGGTAGTATTGATAGTGGTGGTGATGGTAGTGTAGGTAGTGGTGGTGGTAGTGGTGGTAGTAGTGGTGGTGGTAGTGGTGGTAGTGGTGGTGGTAGTGGTGGTAGTGGTGGTGGTAATGGTGGTGGTAGTGGTGGTGGTAGCGGTGGTAGTGGTGGTGGTAGTAGTGGTGGTCGAGGTTGTGGTAATGGTGGTGGTAGTGATGGTGGTAGTAGTGGTGGTAGTGGTGGTGGTAGTTGTGGTGGTAGTGGTGGTGGTAGTGGTGGTGGTAGTGGTGGTGGTAGCGGTGGTAGTGGTGGTGGTAGTAGTGGTAGTAGTAGTGGTGGTGGTAGAGGTGGTGGTGGTATTAGTGGTGGTGGTGGTAGTGGTAGTGGTGGTGGTGGTAGTAGTGGTGGTTATGGTAGTGGTAGTGGTAGTGGTGGTAGTGGTGGTGGTGGTAGTGGTGGTGATAGTAGTGGCAGTGGTGGTTGTAGTGGTGGTGGTAGTGGTGGTGGTGGTGGTAGTGGTGGTGGTAGTGGTGGTGGTAGTAGTGGTGGTAGTGGTGGTGGTAGTGGTGGTGGTAGTAGTGGTAGTGGTGGTGGTGGTAGTGGTGGTGATAGTAGTGGCAGTGGTGGTTGTAGTGGTGGTGGTAATGATTGTGCTTAATATCTTCTACTTAGGTATTGACCTCTACAAAAAATAAGAACAGAGTTGCACAGTAACATAGACTGTTACTCTCACTTGAACAAACAAAGAGTTACGTCAGTCGCCTGGAAAAAGTTTTCTTTTGTCTTCCTGGTAATGAGCGGAGTCGTCACTAATGTAAATATCACACATCTCAAGTGACAACCTACCGCATTTAATGACTGTAATTTAGGAAATTGGTTTCGACGGTGGCAGAAGTAAGGTCGACAATCTGCAGAACAATAAAGAAAGTGGTAAATGAAGAGATAAGGTCAATTTAAAGTTGGTGTGTGCACCGTAAAGTGATGCGTTTGTTGATGTGGTCAGGAAACTGAACAGCAATATAATTATCAACGAGGGGATATTTGTACAGTTGTAATGTGAAGGGCATGGATCTCCACATAAGAAAAGTTGGTACATTTATATGTATTTATATATATATATATATATATATATATATATATATATATATATATATATATATATATATATATATATATACATCGCCGTCTCTCACCAAGGCAGGGTGACCCGAAAAAGAAAAGCTTTCATCATCATTCATTCCATTACTGTCTTGCCTGAGGCATACTTACACTATAGTTACAAAACTGCAACTGTATACACTGTACTTCCCATCACCAAGGCTCAAGTCTGGCCGCTGGTTTCTCTGAATCCCTACATATATGATACCATGCTCACACTCCAACAGCACGCCAAATCCTAAAAATCATTTGTTTCCATTCGCTCCTGTCTAACACGCCCTAGCATGCTTGATGGTAGCCCAAGCTCTTCGCACACAAATCCTTCTTTAACCCCTCCTTCCAACCTTTCCTATGCCTATCCCCACCCCGCCTTCCCTCCACTACAGATTAATACACTCTCGAAGTCATCCTATTTCCTTCCAACCTCTTTACATGTCCGAACCATCTCAACATCCCCTCCTCAGCCCTCTGGATAATAATTTTGTAATCCTGTACCTCCTTCTAATTTCCAAACTACGAATTCTCTGCATTATATTCATACCATATATTGCCCTCAGACATGACATCTTCATTGCCTCCAGCCTTCTCCTTGGTGCAACATTGAGGGGGGGGGGGGAGGAACGTTTTTGCCTATTTTTTTTTTTTTCAATGAAATTTTTCCTGTGAATTAAGCAGCATTTCAAACCCAGTGTGTTTCTTCTCAGTTTTTCCTCATAGTTAGATACAAAAAAAAAGAAAATTGTTACATTCTATAGTCTTACAAGAATATTTTTTCAACAAATCCGGTAATATGTACAATGTTCTAGTTGACATCAGACGAAAGATAAAGAGTTAGATAAACATCCAAGAAAGGGAAATGAGCGAAATGTCAATATATTGCATTATACAAAATGTTGAAATTTGCTGTTTTTTTTTTTTTTGAGGGAAAAATCCATAAAAACAAAACGGTAATACATATCATAAATCCTTCTCCAGGATTATAGAATAATCATTCCTCAATAACGTGTGAAAAAATCATGATGCTCCTATAAAAACTCTTCGCCAAAAATGGAAAATAAAATCAATAACCGTAGCTAACGCGACGGTCTGGAGTTTTGAGACTCTCTGACCGCGGGTTCAATCCCGGCCGGGGTATGGTTTGTTTGCAATCGTGTCATTATGATTTCGTGATTCAGTTATTCTTGAGTTATTCACATACTTAGTTTGCATGAAACTCTAGGGTGACCGCGCGCTATCTTTCACCCACCATCATAACTACACTCTGATCGGCGACTCATAAGTCACTGAGGTACTGGTGGTGTGCGCAGTGATCACTAGTGACTCATAAGTCACTGAGGTACTGGTGGTGTGCACAGTGATCACTAGCGACTCATAAGTCACTGAGGTACTGGTGGTGTGCGCAGTGATCACTAGTGACTCATAAGTCACTGAGGTACTGGTGGTGTGTGTTACGAAAAACGCATTTCTAAAAGCTTAGAGATCTCCAGTGAATACTAGAAAGGACTGCCCTTCTAGCATCCAGCCTGTTACTGGGTTTTCGTAACAATTAGTCAGTATCCTTGTCCAATTATTCATTAGAATTCAGTATGAATTATTAGTGCTTCAGGATTACAACTGGTAGGCTACTAACTAGAGAAATTAAAATTTAATAAATTTATTAGTCATTAAGTTGTCTAGGTATATATCAAATTAAATTAAATTAATCACAGTAATTAAAATAATATCACTTCTTTCGTGTACAATATTATTGTGCTGAAAACACATATCACATTTATAATTCTTAAGTACCGTCTGGTACATTAACATTTAATAAGATATTACAAATATGTACAAGCAAGTTTGTGTGTGTGTAAGTACTCTTAGTAGTTCACTATGTCTCACGACTCGACTAGACTTAAACAAGTGACAGACAAAGTCCTCAAATAATCTAACTTCTTGACCAACTGGCAGTCAGAACAGTCTGCTTAAACAATAAAAAGACTGATAAGCCGTACAACAATATAACAAGCAACTGCGACACAGAATCAGGAACAAGGAGATAATATAAAGACAGCTAGTAGGGACCATCAGCAGATCCTCCACAAAAGTCACAAAACTCCCATAATACTGAATCTAAGTTCAGCATAAGAAAATCCCCGACTGTGATAATACACAGATACCAGTACAAATTAGGTCAGAAGCTACAGCTCAGGATCTGAGTTGCTCAGACTGTCTATGCGACACACAACCTCAGTACAACGTCGAAAATCACTAAGTCTATACAATGTTCTCTGAAGAGAGTTCTACAGAACTAACAAGAATAAAGAGACAGACAATCTGTCCAACCACCAAGAGAGTCTAGACCAGACTGAATACTTCAGGTGAGGTGAGGACACCCCCCTCGATCACGTGATAGCTCCGTGGACAGCTGCAGCTCAGAAACAGAAGCCGGCAGTCTAACGAGCCACAAGCGATAATTACAGTAGTTAGACAATCAAGACTTGAACTGAGCACATAATATGTTACACCCTACCTAACAACATAACTAAGTCAAATAATATTATAAAGCAATATATTCACGATTTAGCTATTATCGCAAATATAAGCAGTATAAAATTATATGATAAGGTAATATACATTATATTCATAATCATAATATACATTATACATATTGCAACCCATTCAGGGGTTGCAACACCCCCCCAACATGACAAACGGTCGCACTAGGAGTTGTGTTGATGTCTTTCACATTACTGATTACTCATGATACTTTAATAACAATATAATATAAACATTAATCAGTCACTCTTGTGCCAAGCACTCCTATAATTTCACAGAGTCTATACAATAAGATGTGCCCCTAGTACTAGGGCAGTACACAGTGTCGTATCTCCGCATACTCGTGGTTATGTACATCAGTGTAGAGACAGGATAACGTAGACAAGCCTGCGACGTTGAGGCTCGATCATAGTAGTGTAGACAGCATAATAGTCTTGTGTTATAGAAAGGAGACAGCATTCCACTCTTAAGTAGTGGTTGTGGAATGCTATGCAGTATGAACATCTGAGTATGAAACAGCTTAAGGTGTGTAGTGAAGGGGGAGTCTGCGGCAGGACAGTGTTCCGTCCCACAGTACATCGCCCACACAACACTACCCACTCAACACTCAGCTTCTGTCTCCTCCTCACATACATCATCACTACTGTGAATATATAAATAGATTAATTAGACATGAGTATATATAGTTAATATGGGCTGGAGAGATTAAGTTACTCTACTGAATTTGGCATAGCAAGTAACAAAAGGTATTTGGGTATAAAATTACGTTAATTTAATGTAACTGATAATTATTAAGGACGTGACAGAGCGTCAGCAATTACATTACAATGACCACTTATGTGTTTTATACTAATAGAATAAGGTTGGATTCTGAGGGCCCACCTCATGATCCTAGCATTCTTACTCTTCATAGTGTTAATATAAGTGAGTGGATTGTGGTCTGAAAAAACGTTAATTTTAAATGGGGAAGTGCCCAAATACACGTCAAAATGTTCCAAGGACACCACAAGAGCTAGAGCCTCTTTCTCAATAGTGGCATAATTTTTCTGGTGTCGTTTAAGCTTAGATGAATAGTAACATATAGGATGGAGAATATCAGTGGACGTTGACTGTTGGAGCATCACAGCACCCACTGCATAACAACTCGCATCTATACTTAAAAAGAAGGGAAGATTGAAATTAGGACTCTTCACAAGAACAGAGGAAAGCAGATGCTTCAACCTTTTGAACAAATCTGAACAATCACTAGTCCAGATGAACTGAACTTTGCTACTAGTGAACACAGTGAGAGGTGTATGTGGAGGTGTGTGTGCTGGCTTGCCTGTCACTTTACACATGTGGCAACGTTGCACATGATCAGCTACTGTTTCCTTCATCTTTGGCCAAGTAAAATGTTTTGCCAGTTTACCGAGTGTCTTCTTGACACCCAAATGTCCTCCTATGGGACTATTGTGAGCAAAATCAATGGCTTGTTCACGAAATGTAACTGGTAACACTACGAGATGCTTGACTGTGGTGGAAACACTATCAGCTGACAACTTGCATGTATTTTTCTAAATCAGTACACAGTTACTATAATAGTAACAATTATCGAGATCATTTGCTTCACTCTCAGTAACTGTTATATCTCTCAGTCTTTCCAGTGATTGATCAACAAACTGATCCTTGATTAAATAATCATGAGATAGAAATTTAACGTCAGTAGTGTCCTGACTAAGTCGCTGACAGGGGGGAGTTGGTGTTAATGATCCTGGGCGCAGAGCATCACTAAACAACATATTCAAGCCCAAATCATTGTCATCCACTAACTCAACAGGAGACAAGGATGGTTGTTGAATCTTTGATATAGCTCTAGTAATTGCGCTGAGAGGAAATAAAATAGGTTTCTCTTTACAAACTTCAATGGCATAATTATCATCAGTGCTGTTATCAATCACAAGTGGTTCTTTACATATACCAGCATGAAGGATATCGTTCCCTATCAACAAGTCCACTGACCTGATGAGAAATACACCACTGCATATACCCACTGAAATATAACCAGTATAAAAGCTTGTTTCAATGTATATTTTGAGAATAGGTACTTTTATAACAGCCCCACCATAGGCTTCTAACAATACATCTATCTTGGTACAAGTATCATCAGTTATGGTCAGTACATCTTTTCTTAATAACGTGAGATAACTGCCAGTGTCTCTGAAAGTAATTATCTCAGTTAGATGTGATTCATCAAATCCTACTTTACCTCTCGAAAAGTAAGGACTCATCGCTGAACGAATCTTTTCGTCAGATACACTTTCTGATGCTAGTCATCTGTCCTGAGTAATATTATCTAAAACAGTAGGATCAGAGGTATTACTAGGATTTTGGTGCCTTTGTTGCTCGGAAGAAGATACGACTTGTGTGGGGGCGCCAGCCACACGACTGCTTCTTGTATCTTCTTCTAACTTATAGCAATACTCTCTAGCATGTCCTTTTCTGTTACAATAGGTACATTTAACTTTTTTCTTCTCGATATCAGATTTCTGTCTAACCACAGAGACAGATACAGGATTGTGAGTTTTCCTGGTAAAGGTAAGAGAAGTTACAGTAGCAGGTATATCAGGCCGGCAATGAGCAGCTGATTTAGGCTGCCAACTTCTAAGACAATTTTTAGTTACCTTGTTTCTCAGTTTTTTAGTACGTACAAGTTTGTGAGAAATCTCGTAATTGTCTGCTAATGCTGCAGTTTCCAGAATATCCGAGGTAGTATGATCGATCAGATATTCTTGTATGTCAGCAGACATACAGTTGTTAAACTCTTCGTGTAGTAATAACTGAACAAGGCTGTCGTAGTTGTTACTCTTGGCAGACCTACACCACCTCTCAAAAGCAAGTTTTTTCTCATGAGCAAACTCTACACAAGTTTGATCTTGTCGTCGTTGTATCGTACGAAATGCTCGTTGATAACTTACAGGCAGCAAGTTATATGTCTCTAGAAAAGTTCGTTTGACAGCATCATAACTAATGTACTTGGCAAATGGTTAAGCAGCAGTACAAGTTTGAGCTCTTCCTGTCAAAGCTGTGTGGAACAAGGTAGCCCAGTGCTTATGTGGCCAGTTCATAGCACGTGCCTGGTTCTCAAACACATCAAAATAGGTGTCTAAGTCACTCTCAAAAAACTTAGGAACCATGGATGCAGCTTTCTGCACATTAAATGTGTCCTGTGATTTATCAGTCTGTTGTCTTCCAAGATGAACATTTCCTCTCTGGAAAGAAATCTTCTTCGTTCAATTTCCTCTGTGCCTCTATTTGTGCAGTCTGCAACATAATGAGACGTTCTAACCTCTCACTGTTCCTGAGAGATAGGACCAGTGGGTAATGGAGGAGTAGGGAAATTAACATGTCTTTCTGGACTGTCCTTAGGTCGGGCACCTTGTCCAGCCATCTCTAGAGAGTCTAGATCTGATCTAGGATAAGTAGATACAGGTGTAACATACACTGTACTAGTATGTGGCTGAGTCATACTACCAACTATACTCTGTACTATTGTGTCAGTGAGGGAAGGAGTGAGCGAGAACTGAGCTACACTAGGCTCAGACTCTTCTGCAGTAGTTGCTCTCTCTTCTAAGTACTCAAATAGAGTCATGCTTCCTAATTGTGACACTAGGCTTTCTGAATCTGAATCATAATCAGACATCTCTGAATGAGCAGGAAACAATATATCTTTAATTAATGCTCTGACAGTTTCTGCGGTGTAATTCCTGTTATACGTCACACCGAGATATTTGGCTACTTGCCAACACGTCTGAAGTTTTAATGTACTTAACTCAGACAAAGTCAGAGTATCAATTAACTGTTTCACTTTGGCATACATCACGAAAATAAATGTACTACGAGAGAGTGATTATGGGAAACTATAATTCTGATAGGAATTTTAGTGTTGGTTGTCTTAGAGCTAGAACTCATAAACAGTATTTCCATCTCCTTGGATCAAGAGACTCGGTCAAGTACATACATCCACCTAGTATGTTGTACAAGACTAAACTCAAAGTCTTCACATTAGGAAAGTACTCAAAGTGTTTGATCATAGAGTTACTAGTATGTCAAACTGGACAATTTCTCCAACACCTTTGATCAAGAGCCTCCCGGACAGGCCCCCATTTGTTACAAAAAACGCGATTCTAAAAGCTTAGAGATCTCCAGTGAATACTAGAAAGGACTGCCCTTCTAGCATCCAGCCTGTTACTGGGTTTTCATAACAATTAGTCAGTATCCTTGTCCAATTATCCATTACAATTCATTATGAATTATTAGTGCTTCAGGATTACAACTGGTAGGCTACTAACTAGAGAAATTAAAATTTAATAAATTTATTAGTCATTAAGTTGTCTAGGCGTATATCAAATTAAATTAAATTAATCACAGTTACTAAAATAATATCACTTCTCTCGTGTACAATATTATTGTGCTGAAAACACATATCACATTTATAATTCTTAAGTACCGTCTGGTACATTAACATTTAATAAGATATTACAAATATGTACAAGCAAGTTTGTGTGTGTAAGAACTCTTAGTAGTTCACTATGTTTCAGGACTCGACTAGACTTAAACAAGTGACAGAGAAAGTCCTCAAATAAACTAACTTCTTGACCAACTGGCAGTCAGAACAGTCTCCTTGAACAATAAAAAGACTGATAAGCCGTACAACAATATAACAAGCAACTGCGACACAGAATCAGGAACAAGGAGATAATATAAAGACAGCTAGTAGGGACCATCAGCAGATCCTCCACAAAATTCACAAAACTCCCATAATACTGAATCTAAGTTCAGCATAAGAAAATCCCCGACTGTGATAATACACAGATACCAGTACAAGTTAGGTCAGAAGCTACAGCTCAGGACCTGAGTTGCTCAGAGTGTTTATGCAACACACAACCTCAGTACAACGTCGAAAATCACTAAGGCTAAGCAATGTTCTGTGAAGAGAGTTCTACAGAACTAACAAGAATGATGAGACAGACAATCTGTCCAACCACCAAGAGAGTCTAGACCAGACTGAATACTTCAGGCGAGGTGAGGACACCCCCCCCTCGATCACGTGATAGCTCCGTGGACAGCTGCAGCTCAGAAACAGAAGCCGGCAGTCTAATGAGCAACAAGCGATAATTACAGTAGTTAGACAATCAAGACTTGAACTGAGCACATAATATGTTACACCCTACCTAACAACATAATTAAGTCAAATAATATTATAAAGCAATATATTCACGATTTAGCTATTTTCGCAAATATAAGCAGTATAAAATTATATGAAAAGGTAATATACATTATATTCATAATCATAATATACATTATATATATTGCAACCCATTCAGGGGTTGCAACAGTGTGCACAGTGATCACTAGTGACTCACAAGTCACTGAGGTACTGGTGGTGTGCACAGTGATCACTAGTGACTCACAAGTCACTGAGGTACTGGTGGTGTGCACAGTGATCACTAGTGACTCACAAGTCACTGAGGTACTGGTGGTGTGCACAGTGATCACTAGTGACTCATAAGTCACTGAGGTACTGGTGGTGTGCACAGTGATCACTAGTGACTCACAAGTCACTGAGGTACTGGTGGTGTGCACAGTGATCACTAGTGACTCATAAGTCACTGAGGTACTGGTGGTGTGCACAGTTATCACTAGTGACTCATAAGTCACTGAGGTACTGGTGGTTTGCACAGTGATCACTAGTGACTCACAAGTCACTGAGGTACTGGTGGTCTGCACAGTGATCACTAGTGACTCATAAGTCACTGAGGTACTTGTGGTGTGCACAGTGATCACTAGTGACTCATAAGTCACTGAGGTTGTTAGGTAAGACACATATGCAACAGTTAGGTATCTTTATTTTGAAACGTTTCGCCTACACAGTAGGCTTCTTCAGTCAAGTACAGAAAAGTTGATAGAAGCAGAAGATACTTGAAGACGATGTAATCAGTCCATCACCCTTAAAGTTTTGAGGTGGTCAGTCCCTCAGTCTGGAGAAGAGCATTGTTCCATAGTATGAAACAATATGGAGAAGAAGTGACAGGATGGAGCTTTTTATAGCGCCAAGAGGTGAGACGTAGGCCACTAGGAGAGGTAAGAACTCAGATGTTGAGAAGTCAGGTCCCTCTCAAATCCAGCCCCTCTCACTAGTTTAAGTTGTCGAAGTTGATTGCAGGTCTGTACAATCAACTTCGACAACTTCCACTAGTGAGAGGGGCTGGATTTGAGAGGGACCTGACTTCTCAACATCTGAGTTCTTACCTCTCCTAGTGGCCTACGTCTCACCTCTTGGCGCTATAAAAAGCTCCATCCTGTCACTTCTTCTCCATATTGTTTCATACTATGGAACAATGCTCTTCTCCAGACTGAGGGACTGACCACCTCAAAACTTTAAGGGTGATGGACTGATTACATCGTCTTCAAGTATCTTCTGCTTCTATCAACTTTTCTGTACTTGACTGAAGAAGCCTACTGTGTAGGCGAAACGTTTCAAAATAAAGATACCTAACTGTTGCATATGTGTCTTACCTAACAACCTGTCGGTATTTTATACCATTTTAATGTTCAATCTGTCAGACACTGCAACACAAGGGTATCTTGGTACAGACCTGCAATCAACTTCGACAACTTCCACTAGTGAGAGGGGCTGGATTTGAGAGGGACCTGACTTCTCAACATCTGAGTTCTTACCTCTCCTAGTGGCCTACGTCTC
>NC_091361.1:850925-883425 GCF_038502225.1 Cherax quadricarinatus | reverse complement strand
TCATACATTCCCCTCTTTGTCTCCAAGGACAAAGTTCTTTGTCTCCACAGACTCCTAAGTCCACCACTCACCCTTTTCCCCTCATCAATTCTATGATTCACCTCATCTTTCATAGACCCATCCTCTGACAGGTCAACTCCCAAATATCTGAATACATTCACCTCCTCCATACTCTCTCCCTCCAATCTGATATCCAATCTTTCATCACCTAATCTTTTTGTTATCCTCATTACCTTACTCTTTCCTGTATTCACTTTTAATTTTCTTCTTTGGCACACCCTATATATATATATATATATATATATATATATATATATATATATATATATATATATATATATATATATATATATATATATATATATATATATATATATATATATATATATATATATATATATATATATATATATATATATATATATATATATATATATATATATATATATATATATATATATATATATATATATATATATATATATAAATATATATGTATAATATCATTATCTCTACACTTTAAATATTATGTATTTTACAAGAAAATTATTACCTCTAATCTGAAATTCTAATTCTAAATACTGAAAATAAAATGTTTTAAGATTTCCAGAAAATCTAACAAATGTTATGGATTACAAGGATGAAAATCCATAATATTTTTCATATACTGGATTTTTAATCGATCATGTTTATCCTTATCCGCAACGATATATTTAAATATAACGCGCAGACATTAGTTTATTATTTCACAATCACTTCCACGAGTCCTTTCTCCTCCATCGTTACTGTTCTTCCTTTGTTTACGCTGGTAAATATTATATTTTACTGTTACCTTAAATGCTACGTTCTTTCTCTTTGCGAAATGTCAGTCTAAGTTCCCGACTCATTTGCAACTTTTGTATAGATGAGCGCCAAGAGTCACGTCACTCATGTCGTGCTGCAGCCGAGTCTGGATCCACTTGGATCAAACATAATATACACTTGTGCCAATTTTTTCTAATTCCAACCCAGTTATTTGCTCCTACGTGATCGCTCACGACCTTATGCTGTGTTCTTTAGTAATGTTAAACTTTCAAGCTTAGCATCGGTCAGTGTCGAACTTGCCAAGCGTTCAAGAGGCTTTGGAAATCTTGTTTTCTGGAGTCAACATTGGTCACACATAAAGTCTTATTTAATAACACTGAAAAATATAATGTTAATAATTAAGATACACTTTTATTTTTTCATTATTACATTATAATAATAATACTAATAATAATGTGGTATTAAATACTGGTAAAAAATCTTAAATTTTGTTATATTAATATAATAATAATAATACTAATAATAATAATAATAATAATAATAATAATAATAATAATAATAATAATAATAATAATAATAATATAAATAATAATAATTATAATTATAATTATTATCATTATGCTGCTATTGTGCTTGCTGCTACTACTGCTGTATTCTTGCTGCTGCTACTATTTATGCTGCTGCTACTACTATTGTCTGCTGCTGCTGCTGCTGTTATTGCTGCTGCTATGCTGCTATTGCTGCTGCTGCTGCTGTTGCTGCTGCTGCTGGTGCTATGCCCATGCTGCTACTACTGCTACTGTTATTGCTGCTGCTACTACTGCTATTGTGCTGCTACTGCTGCTGCTTATTGTGCTGCTGCTAGGTGCTATTGTGCTGCTCTGCTGCTATTGCTGCTGCTACTCTGTATTGCTGCTGCTACTGCTGCTATTGTTACTGCTACTACTGGTGCTATTGTGCTGCTGCTGCTGCTATTATGCTGCTACTGGCTACTATTAATGCTACTGTGCTATTATTGCTGCTGCTACTGCTTATTGTCTAACTGCTACTGTGCTATTGTGCTGCTACTGCTGCTATTGTGCTGTGCTGCTGCTGCTATTGTGCTGTACTGCTGCTATTGTGCTGCTGCTGCTACTGCTGTTATTGCTGCCTCTGCTGCTTATTGCTGTGCTGCTGCTACTTGGTTCCTGCTGCTGCTTGTGCTGCTGCTGCTACTACTACTTGTGTATGCTGCTGCTACTGTGCTGCTACTATTACTGCTATTGTACTGCTGCTACTGCTGCTATTGTGCTGCGCTACTGCTGCTATTGTACTGCTGCTACTATTGTGCTGCTGCTGCTACTTATTGCTGTGCTACTGTGTGATTGCTGCTGCTGCTGCTGTGTGCTGCTGCTACTGCTATTGTGCTGCTGCTACACTGCTGTATTGCTGCTGCTGCTGCTATTGTGCTGCTGCTGCTGCTGCTATTATTGCTGCTGCTGCTATTGTTGCTGCTACTGCTGCTATGTGCTGCTGCTACTGCTGCTATTGTGCTGCTGCTGTGCTGCTATTGTTGCTGCTGCTGCTGCTACTATTGTGCTGCTACTGCTGCTATTGTACTGCTGCTGCTGCTGCTATTGTCTATTATTACTGCTACTACTACTACTATTATTACTGCTACTACTACTACTATTATTACTGCTACTACTACTACTATTATTACTGCTACTACTACTACTATTATTACTGCTACTACTACTACTATTATTACTGCTACTACTACTACTATTATTACTGCTACTATTACTACTATTATTACTGCTACTACTACTACTATTATTACTGCTACTACTACTACTATTATTACTGCTACTACTACTACTACTATTATTACTGCTACTACTACTACTATTATTACTGCTAATACTACTACTATTATTACTGCTAATACTACTACTATTATTACTGCTAATACTACTACTATTATTACTGCTAATACTACTACTATTATTACTGCTAATACTACTACTATTATTACTGCTAATACTACTACTATTATTACTGCTACTCTGATAACTGGAAATTAGTAAATAACATTTCATTATGAACGACAATTTTCGCCCATAATATTTGCTGTTGCAAGAATGACACTTTAAATTTGGTTTTATCTCTAAAAGTAATATCTGATGGATCATACGGAGCCTCACAGTGAATCATTTAATGAATCATGCGAAACAGATCTTTGCCTTCATTAATGCATCATTCAGAATCCTGCTTTATCGATATTGATGGATTATACAGAGCGATGTAATGACTTAGTACATCATACGGAGTCACAGTGAATCATACAAAGCATAACACTGACCTAGTGAATGAATAATACAGAAACATACAGTTCTTTGGTTGGTTGATGAATTTTCCAGTTACCTATAATTAATGGATAAACCAAAGTTAATAGACAAAACGGATACCTGTATAGACCGGGTAGTGGATGATACCTGTATAGACCGGGTAGTGGATGATACCTGTATAGACCGGGTAGTGGATGATACCTGTGTAGACTGGGTAGTGGATGATACCTGTGTAGACCGGGGAGTGGATGATACCTGTATAGACCGGGTAGTGGATGATACCTGTATAGACCGGGTAGTGGATGATACCTGTGTAGACCGGGTAGTGGATGATACCTGTATAGACCGGGTAGTGGATGATACCTGTGTAGACCGGGTAGTGGATGATACCTGTATAGACCGGGTAGTGGATGATACCTGTGTAGACCGGGGAGTGGATGATACCTGTATAGACCGGGTAGTGGATGATACCTGTGTAGACCGCGTAGTGGATGATACCTGTGTAGACCGCGTAGTGGATGATACCTATGTAGACCGGGGAGTGGATGATACCTGTATAGACCGGGTAGTGGATGATACCTGTGTAGACCGGGTAGTGGATGATACCTGCGTAGACCGCGTAGTGGATGATACCTGTGTAGACAGGGTAGTGAATGATACCTGTGTAGACCGGGTAGTGGATGATACCTGTATAGACCGTGTAGTGGATGATACCTGTGTAGACCGGGTAGTGGACGATACCTGTATAGACCGGGTAGTGGATGATACCTGTGTAGATCGGGTAGTGGATGATACCTGTATAGACCGGGTAGTGGATGATACCTGTATAGACCGGGTAGTGGATGATACCTGTATAGACCGGGTAGTGGATGATACCTGTATAGACGGGGAATGGATGATAACTGTATAGACAGGGTAGTGGATAATACCAGTATAGACCAGGTAGTGGATGATACCTGTATAGACCAGGTAGTGGATGATACCTATGTAGACCGGGTAGTGGATGATACCAGTATAGACCAGGTAGTGGATGATACCTGTATAGACCAGGTAGTGGATGATACCTATGTAGACCGGGTAGTGGATGATACCTGTATAGACCGGGTAGTGGATGATACCTGTATAGACCGGGTAGTGGATAATACCTGTATAGACCGGGTAGTGGATGATACCTGTATAGACCGGGTAGAAGATGATACCTGTATAGACCGGGTAGTGGATGATACCTGTATAGACCGGGTAGTGGATGATACCTGTGTAGACCGGGTAGCGGATGATACCTGTATAGACCGGGTAGTGGATGATACCTGTGTAGATCGGGTAGTGGATGATACCTGTATAGACCGGGTAGTGGATGATACCTGTATAGACCGGGTAGTGGATGATACCTGTATAGACCGGGTAGTGGATGATACCTGTATAGCCCGGGTAGTGGATGATACCTGTATAGACCGGGTAGTGGATGATAACTGTATAGACCGGAAATGGATGATAACTGTATAGACCGGGAAGTGGATGATACCTGTGTAGACCGGGAAGTGGATGATACCTGTGTAGACCGGGTAGTGGATGATACCTGTATAGACCGGGTAGTGGATGATACCTGTATAGACCGGGTAGTGGATAATACCTGTATAGACGGGATAGTGGATGATACCTGTATAGACCGGGTAGAAGATGATACCTGTATAGACCGGGTAGTGGATGATACCTGTATAGACCGTGTAGTGGATGATACCTGTGTAGACCGGGTAGTGGATGATACCTGTATAGACCGGGTAGTGGATGATACCTGTGTAGATCGGGTAGTGGATGATACCTGTATAGACCGGGTAGTGGCTGATACCTGTATAGACCGGGTAGTGGATGATACCTGTATAGACCGGGTAGTGGATGATACCTGTATAGACCGGGTAGTGGATGATACCTGTATAGACCGGGTAGTGGATGATACCTGTATAGACCGGGTAGTGGATGATACCTGTATAGACCGGGTAGTGGATGATACCTGTATAGACCGGGTAGTGGATGATACCTGTATAGACCGGGTAGTGGATGATACCTGTATAGACCGGGTAGTGGATGATACCTGTATAGACCGGGTAGTGGATGATACCTGCATAGACCGGGTAGTGGATAATACCTGTATAGACCGGGTAGTGGAAGATACCTGTATAGACCGGTTAGTGGAAGATACCTATATAGACCGGGAATGGATGATACCTGTATACACCGGTTAGAGGATGATACCTGTATAGACCGGGTAGTGGATGATAACTGTATAGACCGGGTAGTGGATGATACCTGTATAGACCGGGTAGTGGATGATACCTGTGTAGACCGGGTAGTGGATGATACCTGTGTAGACCGGGTAGTGGATGATACCTGTATAGACCGGATAGTGGATGATACCTGTATAGACCGGGTAGTGGATGATACCTGTGTAGACCGGGTAGTGGATGATACCTGTATAGACCGGGTAGTGGATGATACCTGTATAGACCGGGTAGTGGATGATACCTGTATAGACCGGGTAGTGGATGATACCTGTGTAGACCGGGTAGTGGATGATACCTGTATAGACCGGGTAGTGGATGATACCTGTATAGACCGGGTAGTGGATGATACCTGTATAGACCGGGTAGTGGATGATACCTGTATAGACCGGGTAGTGGATGATACCTGTATAGACCGGGTAGTGGATGATACCTGTATAGACCGGTTAGTGGACCTGATACCTGTGATAGACCGGGTAGTGGATGATACCTGTATAGACCGGGTAGTGGATGATACCTGTATAGACCGGGTAGTGGATGATACCTGTACAGACCGGGTAGTGGATGATACCTGTATAGACCGGGTAGTGGATGATACCTGTATAGACCGGGTAGTGGATGATACCTGTGTAGACCGGGTAGTGGATGATACCTGTGTAGACCGGGTAGTGGATGATACCTGTATAGACCGGATAGTGGATGATACCTGTATAGACCGGGTAGTGGATGATACCTGTATAGACCGGGTAGTGGATGATACCTGTATAGACCGGGTAGTGGATGATACCTGTATAGACCGGGTAGTGGATGATACCTGTATAGACCGGGTAGTGGATGATACCTGTACAGACCGGGTAGTGGATGATACCTGCATATACCGGGTAGTGGATGATACCTGTATAGACCGGGTAGTGGATGATACCTGTATAGACCGGGTAGTGGATGATACCTGTACAGACCGGGTAGTGGATGATACCTGTATAGACCGGGTAGTGGATGATACCTGTACAGACCGGGTAGTGGATGATACATGTATAGACCGGGTAGTGGATGATACCTGTATAGACCGGGTAGTGGATGATACCTGTATAGACCGGGTAGTGGATGATACCTGTATAGACCGGGTAGTGGATGATACCTGTATAGACCGGGTAGTGGATGATACCTGTATAGACCGGGTAGTGGATGATACCTGTACAGACCGGGTAGTGGATGATACCTGTATAGACCGGGTAGTGGATGATACCTGTATAGACCGGGTAGTGGATGATACCTGTATAGACCGGGTAATGGATGATACCTGTATAGACCGGGTAGTGGATGATACCTGTATAGACCGGGTAGTGGATGATACCTGTATAGACCGGGTAATGGATGATACCTGTATAGACCGGGTAGTGGATGATACCTGTACAGACCGGGTAGTGGATGATACCTGTATAGACCGGGTAGTGGATGATACCTGTATAGACCGGGTAGTGGATGATACCTGTATAGACCGGGTAGTGGATGATACCTGTATAGACCGGGTAGTGGATGATACCTGTATAGACCGGGTAGTGGATGATACCTGTACAGACCGGGTAGTGGATGATACCTGTATAGACCGGGTAGTGGATGATACCTGTATAGACCGGGTAGTGGATGATACCTGTATAGACCGGGTAGTGGATGATACCTGTACAGACCGGGTAGTGGATGATACCTGTATAGACCGGGTAGTGGATGATACCTGTATAGACCGGGTAGTGGATGATACCTGTATAGACCGGGTAGTGGATGATACAGCTACACTCATTGTAAAGGATAAAATCACAAATTCACCCAAAATTTAGTTAAATATTTATTTGAAATTGTATTCATAGTCTTGCTATTTGATAATTCCTTCATACGCGTTATAACGTGTTGTTACTGTTGGTGGTGGAGTGAGGTTCAGTAGTGTTGTGTAGTTACTGTGGGTGGTGGAGTGAGGTTCAGTAGTGTTGTGTAGTTACTGTGGGTGGTGAAGTGAGGTTCGGTAGTGTTGTCTAATTACGTGGGTGGAGGAGCGACGTTCAGTAGTGTTGTGTAGTTACTGTGGGTGGTGGAGTGAGTTTCAACAGTGCTGTATAGTTACTGTGGGTGGTGGAGTGAGGTTCACTAGTGTTGTGTAGTTACTGTGGGTGGTGGAATAAGGTTCAGTAGTGTTGTGTACTTACTGTGGGTGGTGGAGTGAGGTTCAGTAGTGTTGTGTTGTTACTGTGGGTGGTGGAGTGAGGTTCAGTAGTGTTGTGTTGTTACTGTGGGTGGTGGAGTGAGGTTCAGTAGTGTTGTGTTGTTACTGTGGGTGGAGGAGTAAGGTTCAGTAGAGTTGTGTTGTTACTGAGGGTGGTGGAGGGAGGTTCAACAGTGGTGAGTAGTTAAGGTGGGTGGATGAGTCAGGTTCAGAAGTGGTGTGTAGTTACTGTGGGTGTAGGAGTGAGGTTCAGTAGTGGTGTGTTGTTACTGTGGGTGGAGGATTGAGGTTCAGTAGTGTTGTGTTGTTACTGTGGGTAGAGAAATGAGGTTCAGTAGTGTTGTGTTGTTACTGTGGGTGGTGGAGTGAGTTTCAGTAGTGTTGTGTTGTTACTGTGGGTGGAGGAGTGAGGTTCAGTAGTGTTGTGTAGTTACTGTGGGTGGAGGAGTGAGGTTCAGTAGTGTTGTGTAGTTAATGTGGGTGGAGGAGTGAGGCTCAGTAGTGTTGTGTTCTTACTGTGGGTGGTGGAGTGAGGCTCGGTAGTATTGCGTTGTTACTGTGGGTGGTGGAGTGAGGTTCAGCAGTGGTGTGTAGTTACTGTGGGTGGAGGAGTGAGGTTCAGTAGTGTTGTGTTGTTACTGTGGGTGGAGTAGTGAGGTTCAGTAGTGTTGTGTTCTTACTGTGGGTGGTGGAGTGAGGCTCGGTAGTATTGCGTTGTTACTGTGGGTGGTGGAGTGAGGTTCAGCAGTGGTGTGTAGTTACTGTGGGTGGTGGAGCGAGGTTCAGTAGTGTTGTGTTGTTACTGTGGGTGTTGGAGTGAGGTTCAGTAGTGTTGTGTAGTTACTGTGGGTGGAGGAGTGATGTTCAGTAGTGTTGTGTTTTTACTGTGGGTGGAGGAGTGAGGCTCAGTAGTGTTGTGTTCTTACTGTGGGTGGAGGAATGAGGTTCAGTAGTGTTGCGTTGTTACTGTGGGTGGAGGAGTGAGGTTCAGTAGTGTTGTGTTGTTACTTTGGATGGAGGAGTGAGGTTCAGTAGTGTTGTGTTGTTACTGTGGGTGGAGGAGAGAGATTCAGTAGTGTTGTGTTCTTACTGTGGGTGGTGGAGTGAGTTTCAGTAGTGTTGTGTTCTTACTGTGGGTGGTGGAGTGAGGTTCAGTAGTGTTGCTTTGTTACTGTGGGTGGTGGAGTGAGGTTCAACAGTGGTGTGTAGTTATTGTGGGTGGTGGAGTGAGGTTCAGTAGTGTTGAGTTTTTACTGTGGGTGTTGGAGTGTGGTTCAGTAGTGTTGTGTAGTTATTGTGGGTGGCAGAGTGAGGTTCAGTAGAATTGTCTAGTTACTGTGGGTGGAGGAGTGAGGTTCGGTAGTGTTGTGTTGTTACTGTGGGTGGAGGTGTAAGGTTCAGTAGTGTTGTGTTCTTACTGTGGGTGGAGGAGTGAGGTTCAGTAGTGTTGTGTAGTTACTGTGGGTGGCAGAGTGAGGTTCAGTAGTGTTGTGTTTTTACTGTGGGTGGTGGTGTAAGGTTTATTAGTGTTGTGTAGTTACTGTGGGTGGTGGAGTTCGGTTCATTAGTGTTGTGTAGTTACTGTGGGTGGTGGAGTAAGGTTCAGTAGTGTTGTGTAGTTACTGTGGGTGGAGGATTGAGGTTCAGTAGTGTTGTGTTGTTACTGTGGGTGGAGGAGTGAGGCTCAGTAGTGTTGTGTTGTTACTGTGGGTGGTGGAGTGAAGTTCAGTAGTGTTGTGTTGTTACTGTGGGTGGAGGTGTAAGGTTCAGTAGTGTTGTGTTCTTACTGTGGGTGGAGGAGTGAGGTTCAACAGAGGTGTGTAGTTACTGTGGGTGGATGAGTGTGGTTCAGAAGTGGTGTGTAGTTACTGTGGGTGTAGGAGTGAGGTTCAGTAGTGGTGTGTTGTTACTGTGGGTGGAGGAGTGAGGTTCAGTAGTGTTGTGTTGTTACTGTGGGTAGTGGAGTGAGGTTCAGTAGTGTTGTGTTGTTACTGTGGGTGGAGGAGTGAGGTTCAGTAGTGTTGTGTTGTTACTGTGGGTGGCAGTGTGAGGTTCAGTAGAATTGTCTAGTTACTGTGGGTGGTGGAGTGAGGTTCGGTAATGTTGTGTTGTTACTGTGGGTGGAGGTGTAAGGTTCAGTAGTGTTGTGTTCTTACTGTGGGTGGAGGAGTGAGGTTCAGTAGTGTTGTGTAGTTGCTGTGGGTGGCAGAGTGAGGTTCAGTAGTGTTGTGTAGTTACTGTGGGTGGTGGAGTGAGGTTCAACAGTGCGGTATAGTTGCTGTGGGTGGTGGAGTGAGGTTCAATAGTGTTGTGTAGTTAGTGTGGGTGGTGGAATGAGGTTCAGTAGTGTTGTGTACTTACTGTGGGTGGTGGAGTGAGGTTCAGTAGTGTTGTGTTGTTACTGTGGGTGGAGGAGTGAGGTTCAGTAGTTTTGTGTTGTTACTGTGGGTGGAGGAGTAAGGCTCAGTAGTGTTGTGTTGTTACTGTGGGTAGTGGAGTGAAGTTCAGTAGTGTTGTGTTGTTACTGTGGGTGGAGGAGTAAGGCTCAGTAGTGTTCTGTTGTTACTGTGGGTGGTGGAGTGAGGTTCAACAGTGGTGTGTAGTTACTGTGGGTGGATGAGTAAGGTTCAGAAGTGGTGTGTAGTTACTGTGGGTGTAGGAGTGAGGTTCAGTAGTGGTGTGTTGTTACTGTGGGTGGAGGAGTGAGGTTAAGTAGTGGTGTGTTGTTACTGTGGGTAGTGGAGTGAGGTTCAGTAGTGTTGTGTTGTTACTGTGGGTGGCAGAGTGAGGTTCAGTAGTGTTGTGTAGTTAATGTGGGTGGAGGAGTGAGGTTCAGTAGTGTTGTGTTCTTACTGTGGGTGGTGGAGTGAGGTTCAGTAGTGTTGCGTTGTTACTGTGGGTGGTGGAGTGAGGTTCAACAGTGTTGTGTAGTTACTGTTGGTGGAGGAGTGAGGTTTAGTAATGGTGTGTTGTTACTGTGGGTGGATGAGTGAGGTTCAGTAGTGTTGTGTTCTTACTGTGGGTGGTGAAGTGAGGTTCAGTAGTGTTGCGTTGTTGCTGTGGGTGGTGGAGTGAGGTTCAACAGTGGTGTGTAGTTACTGTGGGTGGTGGAGTGAGGTTCAGTAGTGTTGTGTTGTTACTTTGGGTGTTGGAGTGAGTTTCAGTAGTGTTGTGTAGTTACTGTGGGTGGAGGATTGAGATTCAGTAGTGTTGTGTTCTTACTGTGGGTGGAGGAGTGAGGTTCAGTAGAGTTGTGTTGTTACTGTGGGTGGAGGAGTGAGGTTCAGTAGTGTTGTGTTGTTACTGTGGGTGGAGGAGTGAGGTTCAGTAGTGTTGTGTTGTTACTGTGGGTGGAGGAGTGAGGTTCAGTAGTGTTGTGTTGTTACTGTGGGTGGAGGAGTGAGGTTCAGTAGTGTTGTGTTCTTTCTGTGGGTGGTGGAGTGAGTTTCAGTAGTGTTGTGTTCTTACTGTGGGTGGTGGAGTGAGGTTCAGTAGTGTTGCTTTGTTACTGTGGGTGTTGGAGTGAGGTTCAACAGTGGTGTGTAGTTACTGTGGGTGGAGGAGTGAGGTTCAGTAGTGTTGTGTTCTTACTGTGGGTGGAGGAGTGAGGTTCAGTAGTGTTGTGTAGTTACTGTGGGTGGCAGAGTGAGGTTCAGTAGTGTTGTGTTTTTACTGTGGGTGGTGGTGTAAGGTTTATTAGTGTTGTGTAGTTACTGTGGGTGGTGGAGTAAGGTTCATTAGTGTTGTGTAGTTACTGTGGGTGGTGGAGTAAGGTTCAGTAGTGTTGTGTAGTTACTGTGGGTGGAGGATTGAAGTTCAGTAGTGTTGTTACTGTGGGTGGAGGAGTGAGGCTCAGTAGTGTTGTGTTGTTACTGTGGGTGGTGGAGTGAAGTTCAGTAGTGTTGTGTTGTTACTGTGGGTGGAGGAGTAAGGTTCAGTAGTGTTCTGTTGTTGCTGTGGGTGGTGGTGTGAGGTTCAACAGTGGTGTGTAGTTACTGTGGGTGGATGAGTATGGTTCAGAAGTGGTGTGTTGTTACTGTGGGTGGAGGAGTGAGGTTCAGTAGTGTTGTGTTGTTACTGTGGGTAGTGGAGTGAGGTTCAGTAGTGTTGTGTTGTTACTGTGGGTGGAGGAGTGAGGTTCAGTAGTGTTGTGTTGTTACTGTGGGTGACAGAGTGAGGTTCAGTAGAATTGTCTAGTTACTGTGGGTGGTGGAGTGAGGTTCGGTAGTGTTGTGTTGTTACTGTGGGTGGAGGTGTAAGGTTCAGTAGTGTTGTGTTGTTACTGTGGGTGCAGAGTGAGGTTCAGTAGTGTTGTGTAGTTAATGTGGGTGGTGGAGTGAGGTTCAGTAGTGTTGTGTTGTTACTGTGGGTGGTGGAGTGAGGTTCAACAGTGGTGTGTAGTTACTGTGGGGGGAGGAGTGAGTTTCAGTAGTGGTATGTAGTTACTGTGGGTGGTGGAGTGAGGTTCAGTAGTGTTGTGTTGTTACTGTGGGTGGAGGAGTAAGGCTCAGTAGTGTTGTGTAGTTACTGTGGGTGGTGGAGTAAGGTTCATTAGTGTTGTGTAGTTACTGTGGGTGGTGGAGTAAGGTTCAGTAGTGTTGTGTAGTTACTGTGCGTGGAGGAGTGAGGTTCAGTATTGTTGTGTAGTTACTGTGGGTGGTGGAGTGAGGTTCAGTAGTGTTGTGTAGCTACTGAGGGTGGTGGAGTAAGGTTCAGTAGTGTTGTGTAGTTACTTTGGGTGGAGGAGTGAGGTTCAGTAGTGTCGTGTAGTTACTGTGGGTGGTGAAGTGAGGTTCGGTAGTGTTGTCTAGTTACTGTGGGTGGAGGAGCGAGGTTCAGTAGTGTTGTGTAGTTACTGTGGGTGGTGGAGTGAAGTTCAACAGTGCTGTATAGTTGCTGTGGGTGGTGGAGTGAGGTTCAATAGTGTTGTGTAGTTAGTGTGGGTGGTGGAATGAGGTTCAGTAGTGTTGTGTACTTACTGTGGGTGGTGGAGTGAGGTTCAGTAGTGTTGTGTTGTTACTGTGGGTGGAGGAGTGAGGTTCAGTAGTGTTGTGTTGTTACTGTGGGTGGAGGAGTAAGGCTCAGTAGCGTTGTGTTGTTACTGTGGGTAGTGGAGTGAAGTTCAGTAGTGTTGTGTTGTTACTGTGGGTGGAGGAGTAAGGTTCAGTAGTATTCTGTTGTTACTGTGGGTGGTGGAGTGAGGTTCAACAGTGGTGTGTAGTTACTGTGGGTGGATGAGTAAGGTTCAGAAGTGGTGTGTAGTTACTGTGGGTGTAGGAGTGAGGTTCAGTAGTGGTGTGTTGTTACTGTGGGTGGAGGAGTGAGGTTCAGTAGTGGTGTGTTGTTACTGTGGGTGGTGGAGTGAGGTTCAGTAGTGTTGTGTTGTTACTGTGGGTGGAGGAGTGAGGTTCAGTAGTGTTGTGTAGTTAATGTGGGTGGAGGAGTGAGGTTCAGTAGTGTAGTGTTGTTACTGTGGGTGGAGGAGTGAGGTTCAGTAGTGTTGTGTTGTTACTGTGGGTGGAGGAGTGAGGTTCAGTAGTGTTGCGTTGTTACTGTGGGTGGTGGAGTGAGGTTCAACAGTGGTGTGTAGTTACTGTGGGTGGTGGAGTGAGGTTCAGTAGTGTTGTGTTGTTACTGTGGGTGGTGGAGTGAGGTTCAGTAGTGTTGTGTTCTTACTGTGGGTGGTGGAGTGAGGTTCAGTAGTGGTGTGTTGTTACTGTGGGTGGATGAGTGAGGTTCAGTAGTGTTGTGTTCTTACTGTGGGTGGTGGAGTGAGGTTCAGTAGTGTTGCGTTGTTACTGTGGGTGGTGGAGTGAGGTTCAACAGTGGTGTGTAGTTACTGTGGGTGGTGGAGTGAGGTTCAGTAGTGTTGTGTTGTTACTGTGGGTGTTGGAGTGAGTTTCAGTAGTGTTGTGTAGTTACTGTGGGTGGAGGATTGAGATTCAGTAGTGTTGTGTTCTTACTGTGGGTGGAGGAGTGAGGTTCAGTAGAGTTGTGTTGTTACTGTGGGTGGAGGAGTGAGGTTCAGTAGTGTTGTGTTTTTACTGTGGGTGGAGGAGTGAGGTTCAGTAGTGTTGTAGTGTTACTGTGGGTGGAGGAGTGAGGTTCAGTAGTGTTGTGTTGTTACTGTGGGTGGAGGAGTGAGGTTCAGTAGTGTTGTGTTGTTACTGTGGGTGGAGGAGTGAGGTTCAGTAGTGTTGTGTTCTTACTGTGGGTGGTTGAGTGAGGTTCAGTAGTGTTGCTTTGTTACTGTGGGTGGTGGAGTGAGGTTCAACAGTGGTGTGTAGTTACTGTGGGTGGAGGAGTGAGGTTCAGTAGTGTTGTGTTCTTACTGTGGGTGGTTGAGTGAGGTTCAGTAGTGTTGTGTTGTTACTGTGGGTGGTGGAGTGAGGTTCGGTAGTGTTGTGTTGCTACTGTGGGTGGAGGTATAAGGTTCAATAGTGTTGTGTTTTTACTGTGGGTGGAGGAGTGAGGTTCAGTAGTGTTGTGCAGTTACTGTGAGTGGTGGAGTGAGGTTCAGTAGTGTTGTGTTGTTACTGTGGGTGGAGGAGTGAGGTTCAGTAGTGTTGTGTAGTTATTGTGGGTGGAGGAGTGAGGTTCAGCAGAGTTGTCTAGTTACTGTGGGTGGTGGGGTGTGGTTCAGTAGAGTTGTCTAATTACTGTGGGTTGCGGATTGAGGTTCAGTAGTGTTGTGTTGTTACTGTGGGTGGAGGAGTGAGGTTCAGTAGAGTTGTCTAGTTACTGTGGGTGGAGGAGTGAGGTTCAGTATTGTTATGTAGTTACTGTGGGTGGCAGAGTGAGGTTCAGTAGAGTTGTCTAGTTACTGTGGGTGTCGGAGTGAGGTTCCCCGTTTTGTGTAGTTACTGTGGGTGGTGGAGTGATGTTCCCAGGGATGTGTACCTACTGTGGGGCGACTTAGGTTCCCTGAAGTGCTGTATGGTTGCTGTGGGCGGTGTTAGGCTTTTGCAGTGTTGCATGATTGCTGAGGGTGGAGTTATGCTCCCTGGAGTGTTGCAGTAATGCGGTGGGAGGAGTTGGATTGTTTCACTGTTTGTATTGTTGCATGGGTGCGGTGTGAGGAGTTAGGCTCCCTGGAGGGTTGCATGGCTGCTGTGGGCGGAGTTAGATTGTTTTCATTGTTGCATGGGTGCTGTGGGCGGAGTTAGGTTCCCGCAGAGTTGCATGGTTGCTGTGGGGGGGGGGGGGGCGGTCAGGCTGCTTATTGGTTAGTCAACGTAAGGTCAGCCATTTTGTGTTCTGAGGCTGAATGTTATTACCTAACTACATTGATCTGCAGTACTGTCATGTGTCTGCCAGCTGCACCTGTTAATATTTTTATTAATAATGAGATTTACAAGGATTATAATTAATATAAATAATAATAATTAAAATAATAATTATAATAATAATAATAATAATAATAATAATAATAATAATAATAATGATAATAATAATAATAATAATAATAATAATAATAATAATAATAATAATAATAATAATAATAATGATAATAATAATAATAATAATAATAATAATAATAATAATAATAATAATAATAATAATAATAATAATAATAATAATTATAATAATAATAATAATAATAATAATAATAATAATAATAATAATAATAATAATAATAATAATTATAATAATAATAATAATAATAATAATAATAATAATAATAATAATAATAATAATAATAATATTAATATTACAATGCCAGTTGAGACGGAAATTCAAATGTGTAGGAGCAGATTTTATGAGTAAATTACTGTTATGTTTCTATTCTTGCTAATTCATGTTAAAAATACCAATTAAGTTTGAAGCCGATCAAATTTAGCGTTATCAAGCTATCGAATGTAACACTTAGAGAGTCGCGCATGAAAACCTGTAATTCAGTTTCCCAGTTTATCCGTGAAAAATGTAAACTGTCAATCTGTCAGACACTGTGACACAAGGGTATCTTGGTACAGACCTGAAATCAACTTCAACAACCTCTACTAGTGAGAACGGCTGGGTTTGAGAGGGACCTGACCTCCCAAAGCGACCTACATCTCACCTCCTGGCGCTATATAAGGCTCAATTCTGTCCTTTCAACTTCATATTGTTTCAGACTTCGGAACAATGCTCTTCTCCAGACTGAGGGACTGACCACCTCAAATCTTTAAGGGTGATGGACTGATTACATCGTCTTCAAGTCTCCTGCTTCTATCAACTTTTCTGTACTCGACTGAAGAAGCCTACTGTGTAGGCGAAACGTTTCAAAATAAAGATACCTAACTGCTGCATATGTGTCTTACCTAACAAACTGGAACGTACACAGGTCAAAATAAATTCAAACGTTCCTCTATGTAAGTAATAAAACAAGTTTAATACATGCTTTGGGTGCATGACATACAGGTTTTTGTTGAATAGTCATGAGGACGTGCACATGTTATGTGCATGAAAAGTATCTATTCAGATTTAATAAAAAAAATAACCAGATAAAGTAAAAGACTAATATTTTTTTTCTGATAAGAAGAGACATTCTCCAGTTATTTCAAAGACATTATTAAATCTAAGACAACCTATAACGAAGTCGAAGCTTCCTTTGAGGAAAACACATTAACTCCTCAGGTTTATAGCTGACCAGAAGAAGACGCAGTCTCAACTTATTCCCCAGATTTTCACAAAATTTCCACCTATACAGCCTAAGCCCCCCCTCTCCCCCCCAAAAAAGAGACGAATCAATCGTTAAAGAATTATTGTATTAAGAGGATAAGAATAAAACCAGTAGGGGTCAAATAGTTCCCGTGAAATGGTAGTCATTCAACTTCAATTCAAGGATGGGAAGAATATGCCAAGTTCCTTGGATCAAGAAGCACTCACCAGCATCAAGCGAGAAACAAAATGCAGTAATATAAACTAACATTTCAAGGTTAAAATTAACAATGAGGCAACTAAAAACAACATTACCATAAACTTTCTTCTAAGTAGGATTTACTTTCGTTGAAATTCACACACACATCAAAAAATGCTTTCTACTGATATCTCACGTAAATCAATTTCACGAATAGTCTATTTTAAATTGAAACCAATTAGTTAAACGTTCTGAAATTATAAACGAAAGTTTTCCTGGAAGTCAGTGAAAATAAGAAAACTGTACCGAGCAATATGTTGTTGAGGCATTAACTCGTAAAATATTTAAGAGTTTACTAAACTCGTGAATATTTAAAATGTAGTAAAAAAACGCGAGTTTTCAATTTTCCTCAAATTTCTTTTTGCATGATTATTCTATATAAATTATATATAATTCTCTAGGTACAGCATTTGATTTTATGTTTTGTAGAAATGTCTAATTTCATAGACCTTCAATAAAATTGACAAATTGTCACGTACAAACCCAAAACTCAATGGAAAGAAATGTTTTAAATTAAGAAACATAAACGTTAAAATGTTTAAAGGAGACCAGAAGAGACATTCTTTAGTTATTACATAGAAACTAATTAGTTATTATAAAACTAAACCCGTCAAAAATTAAATTTAGAAGTGTGTTAGAAAAGACATTCACTAGTAATTGCTCTGAGTGTAACTTTTCCAAGTTTTTTAACAACAATATATTTTCAAATTTGACACCAAACAACCTAAACATTAATAGTGTCATCCTTCCTTTGGAATAAATCATTGTCAGTATTCTGAAGAGTATTAGTCTAAGCAACAGTTGGGAAACAAATTGGGGCAGAAAATTTACAACTGACCTGAAGAGTCAGTGTCCAGTTATCATAAGGAATCCAACGATTCTAAGTTTAGTTATGTGAGAAAGTCACGTGTTAGTGCTCTATATTTTATAAAAACAATATTTATCACACTGAAAAATTGTTGTACAGAATCTTAACTTAATAATTTGCGTCATCCATTAAATAGTTCTTCAAAAGAGATTGACTCAAGTATATTTATCAAGATTTAAGGGAAATCAAAATATCTCATTATTTTCCACATTAAATTGAAAGATGTTCTCGCCGATTTGGAATTAAGAAACACCTCTTTTTAAACGATCGAAGCTACGGCATTGATTATTATAATCATGGGGAGCGCTAAACCCGTAGGGATTATACAGCGCCTATGGGAAGGGAGGGAGGGGGGATGGAAGGTATTCAGGCTCAATTCAGGGAACTGGAGCACAGATCCAATTCAAGGAATTGGATCTATGCTCAAGCGTCGAGGAACCTTCCTTGAGGAGGCTACGCCATTGAAAATTCGCCATTGAAAATTTTGGCTTCAGTACAAATCCAAAATTTGTGGACCAAAAGCCCTTGTGTACCAAATCATAAATATCTTTGAACAGTTGGATATACTCCATATTTCAAACCATGAAACAGCATAACTTACACAACCCAAGCCAATATGCATTTAGAGCAGGAAGATCACGCTTGTCACAGAGAGGTGGTCTAGAAGGATTTCTTAGAGTCATCTGACAAATGTGATCATGTTGTGACTAAACATATACTGAAAGCATTAGATATAACGTGAAAAATAGACAAATTATTTGTTTAATTTTCTAACAAAGAGGACACAACGAGCAGCAGGACACAGAGAAAAATCCAGCTTTAGTTAAGTGGAAAGCTCAGTAATCCAAAGCAGGCCCTTGGCGCCTTTATTGTTTCTTATCCTTAGATCAGATATGAATTAAAACACTAGACATCATTAGATGATACTAAATTAAACATAAAATCACTGAGATAGAGGTCATTAATGTTTGGGTATTAATTTAATACAACGTATTAAATCTAAACGCAATTATTAATTTAATTCCAGGATATTAAATCATGGTGTTGCAGGAATTATTTTAATACCTGCAAATACCATGATTTAATATCCAGGGTATTAAATAAATTCCCCTGAAATAATAGTTCAGCAGTGCAGTAGGCGTATTGTCCTATTCTAGTTCGGTCCATGTAGATCATGGTTCAGAGCACCGACAAATTCCTCAGCCTGGAGTCGACTCCAGACTGAGGGACTGATTACCTCAAACTTCTTCTGAACTTCAACCATTCATTTCTATATTGGACTGAGGAAGCCGCTGGTTGGCAAAACGTTTCCACAGTAAAAATACCCAAGTGTTGCAAAAGTGTCTAATTTAGGTAGGTCCAACTTGCATCCGCCGACACTCATATACACGTCCAATCTATATTGAAAACGCCCCAAATTTCTCGTTTTAATAACCTATTTGAGAGTATGTTCTACTCATCTTCAGCTCGGCTGCCAAGGTAGTAATTCCCAACATTCATTCTAATCTTTATTTTGCACAAATTCAATCCATTACTTCGAGTCCTGTTTTGGTTAGATATTTTCAGTACGTTATTTATATCCCTTTTTGATTCCTGTTTTCCATTTGTATACTTCAACCATATTCCCCTCATTTCTGAGTCTTTCCAGAAAGTGCGGATTCAGCACCTTCCGCCATTATTAGGAAAGTCCTGTAATACATGGATTCAGCTCCGTCATCCTTATCTGTATATTTTCCACCTTATTTACGTTTATTCTGCAAACAGAGACCAATTCTGAGCAGTATTACATGACTGAGACTTTACTAAGAATATGTCATGTTGAAGAATAATCTTTTGGATATAACATCAAAAGTTCTATTAGCCTTATTGTGAATGCTTATTTATTGTTGACTTTACTTTAAATTTCTGCTACTTAGAACTCCTGAACACTATTTTTCATGAAGTTTGAATAAAATTTACATTATAGAGCGCGTCAGTAACATGTTATTTTCTCTCTCCATCATTTGAACATTATACTGGAAGATCAACCTCAATCAGGTCACTATGTAGCTTTTAAGTATACACGTCAGAAAATATCTAAAGACCCACTTTACTGTCATAGGCAAATCTATAATTCTCCGCATTGAACTTTCTTCTGCTAACTTTTATTCCCTCATCTGTCATATATGTAGATTGTGAGCAACAGTAGTCCTAATACCGACCATATTCTGATTTCTTTTCATTCATGAAAACTCTGTTGATTATCAGCCAACGATGCCGCTACTCTCTTTATCATTCTTCTTTCTGGAACTCTATCAAAGGATTTATTGAAACCCATACACATCGTATTATTTATCACCTTCAACCACCTCAGTTACCATTACGAAAATTAAAGCAAATTGTTTAAGCAGAAATTCCAGTTTGTAAAAATCGTGCTGAAAATCATTAATCAAAATAAATCTATCGTAAAACAACCACAGTTACTGATTCACTCCATTTTCTTTCAAAAAGATGTTTGACTGATTGGTCTATAATCAGAACTTAAGAAACTATCTCACACTTTGTAAACAAGCATCTTAACGGTACAATGCACATCTGAAACGATCTGTTAATGATACTATAATAATAATAATAAAAATAATAATAATAATAATAATAATAATAATGATAATAATAATAATAATAATAATAAAAATTATGATAATAATAATAATAATAATAATAATAATAATAATAATAATAATAATAATAATAATAATAATAATAATAATAATAATAATAATAATTAATAATAATAATAATAATAATAATAATGATAATAATGATAATAATAATAATATCTTTATTTCTACAAGTACATGCATAAGGCATACAGTCCTAGCTGACATCAATGACATAATATATAGAAAAACCGATTGTTATGCAGAGCATTTCGGGCAAATTAGGTCAATTTTGTCCCGGGATGCGACCCACACCAGTCGACTAACACCCAGGTACCCATTTTTACTGATGGGTGAACATGGTCAACAGGTACAAGTAAACACGCTCGATGTTTAAACCTTTGCCGGGAGTCGAACCCGGACACTCAACGTGTGAAGCGAGAGCTTTGCCACCAGGTCACAGGCCACCTAGCAAATGGTTTGCTTAGATCTTTACAGTTCTTTAGAATTCTTGAAAGCAACTCATCTGGTTTCAATCTACCTAGTTGTTTGAAACTGTATCACTAGTAAAGTGATCACTTGCAAAGCTGATTTGCGGCTTAACGTGTATATTTCTTGAATTCTGGGATTTCGTTTGCATCCACTTGTGTAAAAACAGATATGCAATAAGAGCAAATAATGGTTCACATTTCTCAGTAACTAACAGTAACCTGAACTGATTAACATTTCAGAGGACCTATCTTTTCCTGAGATCAGAGGTTGGCCTCTGATTCCCTCACTACCTAAGTTGCATATATTTTGTTTTGACTTCACGTATTTCTTCATTTGACTTATCTTAAATTGAATACATTGATCAATAAGTTGACACTCACCTCATTTTATTCTCCCAAAAATGATTCCCGATTTTTCCAAGAGAGGTTTTAGTCTATTGTTAGGATTTTTTTTGTGTTTGATCTAATTTGTGTATTATGAATATGAGGTGCTTGGGTTTCCTTATGCAGTGCTTGGATTTTTTTTTTATCTATAACCACCATCTATTCGGTCAGATTCACAATAATCCCTGGTAATATCTATGTATGGGTTAATATGACCAAACTTTATATAAGTGGGTTTCAATTAAGTATAGATCACATTGATTAATGTGAACTAAATATATGTCCTAGATTAGATTACTTATAGTAGATACACGTTTAACTAAATCCTTCAACAGCGCTGGTCTGGATATATCGCTCTTAAGTGCCAGTGCCGGATTTAGGTGGTGGGCGGCCCCTTGCATTAAAAAGCTCTAACTCTAATGGTTAGTAGACTTTAAAGTTTCTCCTTGGAAAACTTTCGCCACTATCAATGTATTTACCATCCTTTTAAGCTGAAGAAATGAAGCAAATTCATAGTGTAATATACAGGCTTATAAAGAGTTACCTTCATTCACATAAAATATTATAAACCAGGTACATTCCATGTTTTTCTGATGGAAAAGTCACTGATGACTCCACCAAAATCCAACGAGTGCAGGATGTCAGATTCTATGTTCATGACCGTCAGGTTCACAAGCCGCCTTTGCTTCATGCTTGTTCATAGCCGGTTAACACTATCACACTGTTGTTCACATACTGACAACGATCAAGCAGTCTGTAATAAAGTTGGTAGAATTACCGACAATATGTGAAGTAAAAGGAAACAAGTGCAACTAATGTGACATTTTATTGTGGCAACGTTTCGCTCTCCAGGAGCTTTATAATGGACACAGAGGGTAAAGGCTCAGAGTGAGGTGCAATACTAGTGAGATACCATTTCGATGCTCACTAGTGGTAGTAGTAGTAGTAGTAGTAGTAGTGACAAAAGTAATACAATATGGTAGAGCAATTAATTAGTACATGAGTTTCAATTAAGTATAGATCACATTGATTAATGTGAACTAAATATATGTCCTAGATTAGATTACTTATAGTAGATCCACAAGTTATTTAAACTAAATCCTTCAACAGCGCTGGTCTGGATATATCGCTCTTAAGTGCCAGTGCCGGATTTAGGTGGTGGGCGGCCCCTTGCATTAAAAAGCTCTAACTCTAATGGTTAGTAGACTTTTAAGTTTCTCCTTGGAAAACTTTGGCCACTATCAATGTATTTACCATCCTTTTAAGCTGAAGAAATGAATGCTTGGTAACAAGTACAGAAGTTTCTTCCCTTCTCTAGTGCGTTTGAGTATTTGTCTGGTTTTGTATAGAAAATCTTTTGTGAGCGTCTCTCACTGTTGAGTGCTGATGGGTTCGTATGTAGATTGATCATTCAAATGGTCCATCATTTTAGTGTTGTAGCCCTTAAGAACCTCGCCAGCAACCCCAACATTATCGTCACCACCGCCGGCAAAGGAGGTGGAGTCGTCATACTCAACACCAGAGACTACAACACTAAAATGATGGACCTTTTGAATGATCAATCAACATACGAACCCATCAGCACTCAACAGTGGGAGACGCTCACCAAAGATTTTCTATACAAAACCAGACAAATACTCAAACGCACTAGAGAAGGGAAGAAACTTCTGTACTTGTTACCAAGCAACCCTAAACCAGCACACATGTATGGTTTACCCAAGACCCATAAACACAATATTCCTCTCAGACCAATCACGTCAGGAATAGGCAGTGCTCCACACAAACTAGCCGGAGTTCTTGCCAAACATCTTTCCTGCCTTCTGGGGACCATCAGCCCCGCTCATCTTAAACACTCAGGCGACCTTCTCAACCGCATCCGAAACCTCTCCATCCGTAACACGAAACTAAGCAATTTGGATGTGACTTCCCTCTTCACAAATGCACCTACAAAAAAAGCCATCGAGGTTCTACGACATAAAGTCAATCAGGACCTTAATCTTCCTCTACCTCCCGGAGATTTTGTAGACTTGATTGAACTCTGTGTTAATTTCAACTGTTTTTCTTTCAATAACAAGCTCTACAAACAAACCTATGGCATGGGAATGGGGTCCCCCATCAGTGCCGTCCTAGCCAACTAATACATGGAACACCTAGAGTCCGAGCACTTCGCCAACATCATCCCTTCAAGCGTCACTTGGTTACGTTACGTGGACGACGTCCTCGTAATAACTCCCAAACGTTTTGATGTACGGAATCTTCAGGCAAGGCTCAACGCAGTTGAACCGGCGATCCAGTTTACACTAGAAGAAGAGTCCAATGACAAGCTACCTTTCCTCGACGTCCTCATTCACAAAGTAGACAACAACCTAAGATTTCAAGTTTATCGGAAACCCACCAATAAAAATGATCTCACACACTTCTATTCCAGTCAAGATACCAAGACCAAAAGAGGCATCGTCATCGGGTTTTTCCTAAGAGCATACCGAATTTGTAGTCCTGAGTTTCTTGACGAGGAATGTACATACATTCACCAAACATTCACTGAGTTACATTTTCCTTCTTTTTTCATCAAAGACTGCAAGAAAAGAGCTCTTCAGATCATTAATTCTCCACGCATCAACACCACTCCCAACAAAGTTATAATTCTTCCCAACAGCCAGGTTGCACTGAACGTCTCGAAAGTACTTTCACAAGCTAACACCAGAATCGCCATCGCTTCTAGCACTTCAATAAAGGATCTAACCAGGACAAAATCCAAGCACCACGAACCGGTCAATGCAGGAGTTTACACTATACCCTGTGGAGGCTGTGACAAGATTTACGTAGGTGAAACAGCAAGAAACCTCGACACCCGCCTCAATGAACACATTTACGCATGTAGGAATGATAACTTGAACAACGCCTGTGTACAACACCTAAATTCCACCAATCATCTCATGAAATTCAGAGACTCCCAATCAGTGATCAAAGAGACTAATTTCCGCAGACGCAAGTGCCTCGAATCAGCACTGATCGCTGTTTCGAATACAATTAAACAAAACAACGGCAGCTTCACCATCCTCCTGAAAACAGTAAACCCTGCCATCACATAGTCTCTCCTGTTATACTACACAAAGCACATTACAGAGAGTGAACACTGAAACAACCTGCCTCTTTCCAGTCTATATTTGTCCAACCTATTTTTATGTTACCCAAGTAATAGCTTTTATATCCTTTTACTCATGTACGAATTAATTGCTCTACCATATTGTATTACTTTTGTCACTACTACTACTACTACTACTACTACTACTACTACTACTACTACTACTACTACTACTACCACTAGTGAACATCGAAATGGTACCTCACTAGTATTGCACCTCACTCTGAGCCTTTATATACCCTCTGTGTCCATGTATTGTTTGTAATGGCTTGATAAAGCTCCTGGAGAGCGAAACGTTGCCACAATAAAATGTCACATTCGTTGCACTTTTGTCCTTTTACCATACGATCAAGCAATCATTCACACTTCAGTGCCCTGCACACTCAGGATGACGATGCTCTGTGAGTCATCTTCGAGTCATGCAGTTGACGACATGCTCGCATCGATGATGTAACACTAGCGATCAGATGACTCAGCATGACAATCCCACCACAATTCAAACTCTTGCATACATTTTCTCGTTTTGCGATCTATTCAGTTCTCAGTATAATGTGTGTAATAATATTTTTCATTATTGGGTGGGGGGGGGGCCCTTCTAGAAGGGTGGAGGGTCCGAGGCCCGGGCCCCAGTGCCCCTCCCTAAATCCGGGCTGGTAAGTCCTCTGAATTAAAAATAATATCTAGGTTGTTTGGGAAAGCTTGAACTGTAATTAAAAAAAAACAATTATTTTAATTTAACTGGTATTCATAAGATCATAAGAAAGGAGGAACACTGCACTAGGCCTGTTGGCCTATACTTGGCAGGTCCTTCACAAATCCAACCTACTAACAGAATAAATGCTACCCAAGCATTATTTACTCATGTTCAATTCCCACTCAAATCCAACCCCTCTCACTGATGTATTTATCAAACCTAAATTTGAAACTCTCCAAGATTTTAGCTTCGATTGGACCTTGGGTAGCTTTAATGGAAATATAAACACTCATGCAGTATAATGTGATCCTTTATTGACAACGTTTCGCCCACACAGAGGGCTTTCTCAAGTCACAAACAGATCTACCTGGGGTGGAGGGCACGTGAGTATTTATAGTCAGGTTCAGAATGTTGAGGTCAGGTGGAGAATGCTGCATCTGATGATCTACCGAGTGGGGTTATAGAGTCTAAAATCTTGGGCAGCTTGTAAGGGAGATTGGATAAGTTTGTGAGCAGACCTTCTGCAGTGTTCCTCCATTCCTATGCTCTTATATCTCCCTTTAAAAAGAGCTTTAAAAAGAGACTGGACAATTATATGAGTGGAAGGAGCATGTATGTATATACAATACATATTTTACGATGTTTTCATGTGTTTTATGATTGCTCGTGGTTTGATAGATTAAGGAAGCAGTATTGTATTAGATTTCCCTACAATATATTGGGGCACCAGACATTCACGATTTTTGTGGGAGACCTGTATTATGAGAACAGATTATCCAACTTAAAAGGTGAAATAAAAAAGACCTGGAAAACCCTATCTGAAATTCTAGGAACAAAAAAGATATCAGGAAACAGAGCAATCAAACTAACAAAACCAGATGAACCCCAACTCCCACCAAGTGAAACAGCAAACAAACTCCTTGGATTGAACCAAGATGCCCTCCATCGAGCAACTTTACCAGCAGCTTAAGGAAGAATTGAGGGTAGCGAAGATGGAGATACGGCAATTGACTGAGGAAAACAAGAGGATTCGTAGCAGTCCTCCTGTTCTGAGTCCTCAGGTCAAGAAGGGAAACTGGACAGTGCCTGGACAGCATGGAACGAAGTTGACGATCAAGAAGACGAATGGAAAGGTAGAAACGATGAAGACAGAGACTGCTGTGGAAGCTGTTGTCGAAACATCTAATGCATTCTCTGTGCTACCCGACGAATGTGAGTCGACTACTGGGAACGTCACGACGAACGACAGCAAGGAAGGTAAGAATATTGTTGTTGTTGGGGATAGCCAGGTTAGGTATATGGATAGGGCCTTCTGTTTGAATGACAGGAGTAGGAGACAGAGGGTTTGCTTTCCTGGGGCTGACATGGAGGATATTGTTAGCCGGCTTGACAACATCATGAACAGTAATGGGATCAATCCTGCCTTGCATGGGCCAGTAGGCTTTCTGCAGTGTTCCTCCATTCTTATGTTCTTATCTGCTTCAGTGCTGGAGGCAACGATGTAGGCAAGCGTAGAAGTGAGGATTTAGTTAGAAGGTTCAGGAGAGAGCAATAGACATAATTAGGAAGAAGGGGGGTGTGCATTTTGCCAAGAAGTTGTGTTGGAAATGAATGGTTGTCCAGAGCAATTGGTATTAATTGTTGGCTGAAGAAACACTGTAAGGATAATGCAGTACCATTCATTGACAACTGGAACAACTTCTATGGCCGATATGCCAAGGACGGGGTTCACTTATCCAGGGCAGGTGTGGGTTTTCTTGCTAGCTCAGTTGAGGGGGTTGTTAGGACTTTAAACTAGGATTAGTTAGAGGTAGGGGTTTAGAAATGATAAATAATGAGTATGGATATATTGATTTATGCTCTGATATTAAGAATCTTAATAGTAACTGTCATAGAGTAACTCTGGGTAATAATAATTTCAGAAATTGTGTAAAAACAAAGATGAATAGAAAAAATGTGCAGAAGAAAAAACATATGATGGTATTTTATGCCAACAGTCGAAGTGCAAGAAATAAAATTAATGAACTACGTTTGGTAGCATGTGCTGGGAACTTTGATATCATTGTATATTCAGTGGTATCTTTTGATCATAGAGTCATCTTACATAATTCATAGCATCTACCAATACTACCAGAATTACAAAAGATATATATATATATATATATATATATATATATATATATATATATATATATATATATATATATATATATATATATATATATATATATATATATATATATATATATATACATATATATATAGTGGAGCAAGTGGGTCACCCTGCTGAACACCTTCTGATGAGAGAATTTCATGTTCTCCAAACAAAAGAATTGAGGGTTTGATGTAGCCGGCTGAAATGAAGGGAAAAAGACTGGGGAACCGATCCCGAACAGCTGGCAAGACAGCATCTCTCTTTACCATATTAAAGGCATTTCTAAAGTCAAGTTTGACTACGGCCTTGTCTTCTGGTAGGTCCCTGATGTAGGCCCTTGCCGCATGAGCTGCAGCTTCACTGCCTTGAGGGACCCCAAAGCCCAGTTGGTGTGGCTGGAGTAAACTGGCAGCTTCTAGGCGAATGTTTCTTACTGCTGCTTTGGCAACGAGACGGCGAAGAGTGTTTCCAACCGTAATGGGTCTGATTCCCCCATCCTTCTTCTTCAAGGCACACAGTGAGGCTCCAAAAAAGAAAGGTTTAATTTCTTCTGGGATTCGCCCAGCCAGGCAGTTGTTTGCTACATCACATTTTTCGTTAGCCACCCTCTCTTAATTCTATTTGGTCTTTTCTCTTTAGTCACTCGCTTTGTACTTTGTATATGTGTAACAATGTGGCAACAGGTGCCAACTAGGCCTCAACGAACTGGCACTTTGAAATTTTGTTGTATAATTTCAGGCTTTCTCTCGCCTTTACTTTATTTATTTTTGCTAATACTTTGGTTATCACTTGTAGGGTTGTTCACTGACGTTGTCACTAACACTGGTTGCTTCTAGCTGCTAAAACACGCCCTAAAAGCACTAAGATTCTCGGAGCCTGGCGCTTGTGACCCACTACACTGTCCCACTGTGTGTGTGTGTGTGTGTGTGTGTGTGTGTGTGTGTGTGTGTGTGTGTGTGTGTGTGTGTGTGTGTGTGTGTGTGTGTGTGTGTGTGTGTGTGTGTGTGTGTGTGTGTGTGTGTGTGTGTGTGTGTGTGTGTGTGTGTATGTGTGTGTGTGTGTGTGTGTGTGTGTGTGTGTGTGTGTGTGTGTGTGTGTGTGTATGTGTGTGTGTGAGTGTGTGTACTCACCTAGTTGTACTCACCTAGTTGAGGTTGCAGGGGTCGAGTCCAAGCTCCTGGCCCCGCCTCTTCACTGGCCGCTACTAAGTCACTCTCCCTGAACCATGAGCTTTATCGTACCTCTGCTTAAAGCTATGTATGGATCCTGCCTCCACTACATCGCTTCCCAAACTATTCCACTTCCTGACTACTCTGTGGCTGAAGAAATACTTCCTAACATCCCTTTGATTCATCTGTGTCTTCAGTTTCCAACTGTGTCCCCGTGTTGCTGTGTCCAGTCTCTGGAACATCCTGTCTTTGTCCACCTTGTCAATTCCTCTCAGTATTTTGTAAGTCGTTATCATGTCTCCCCTATCTCTCCTGTCCTCCAGTGTCGTCAGGTTGATTTCCCTTAACCTTTCCTCATAGGACATACCTCTTAACTCTGGGACTAGTCTTGTTGCAAACCTTTGCACTTTCTCTAGTTTCTTTACGTGCTTGGCTAGGTGTGGGTTCCAAACTGGTGCCGCATACTCCAATATGGGCCTAACGTACACGGTGTACAGGGTCCTGAACGATTCCTTATTAAGATGTCGGAATGCTGTTCTGAGGTTTGCCAGGCGCCCACATGCTGCAGCAGTTATTTGGTTGATGTGCGCTTCAGGAGATGTGCCTGGTGTTATACTCACACCAAGATCTTTTTCCTTGAGTGATGTTTGTAGTCTCTGGCCCCCTAGACTGTACTCCGTCTGCGGTCTTCTTTGCCCTTCCCCAATCCTCATGACTTTGCACTTGGTGGGATTGAACTCCAGGAGCCAATTGCTGGACCAGGTCTGCAGCCTGTCCAGATCCCTTTGTAGTTCTGCCTGGTCTTCGATCGAATGAACTCTTCTCATCAACTTCACGTCATCTGCAAACAGGGACACCTCGGAGTTTATTCCTTCCGTCATGTCATTCACAAATACCAGAAACAGCACTGGTCCTAGGACTGACCCCTGTGAGACCCCGCTGGTCACAGGTGCCCACTGTGACACCTCGCAACGTACCATTACTCGCTGCTGTCTTCCTGACAAGTATTCCCTGATCCATTGCAGTGCCTTCCCTGTTATCCCTGCTTGGTCCTCCAGTTTTTGCACTAATCTCTTGTGTGGTACTGTGTCAAACGCCTTCTTGCAGTCCAAGAAAATGCAATCCACCCACCCCTCTCTCTCTTGTCTTACTGCTGTCACCATGTCATAGAACTCCAGTAGGTTTGTGACACAGGATTTCCCGTCTCTGAAACCATGTTGGCTGCTGGTGATGAGATCATTCCTTTCTAGATGTTCAACCATTCTTCTCCTGACAATCTTTTCCACGATTTTGCATGCTATACATGTCAGTTGACCTAGTTGAGGTTGCGGGATTCGAGTCCGAGCTCCTGGCCCCGCCTCTTCACTGATCGCTACTAGGTCACTCTCCCTGAGCCGTGAGCTTTATCATACCTCTGCTTAAAGCTATGTATGGATCCTGCCTCCACTACATCGCTTCCCAAACTATTCCACTTACTGACTACTCTGTGGCTGAAGAAATACTTCCTAACATCCCTGTGATTCATCTGTGTCTTCAGCTTCCAACTGTGTCCCCTTGTTACTGTGTCCAATCTCTGGAACATTCTGTCTTTGTCCACCTTGTCAATACCTCTCAGTATTTTGTATGTTGTTATCACGTCCCCCCTATCTCTCCTGTCCTCCAGTGTCGTCAGGTTGATTTCCCTTAACCTCTCCTCGTAGGACATACCTCTTAGCTCTGGAACTAGTCTTGTTGCAAACCTGAATGATTCCTTATTAAGATGTCGGAATGCTGTTCTGAGGTTTGCTAGGCGCCCATATGCTGCAGCAGTTATTTGGTTGATGTGCGCTTCAGGAGATGTGCCTGGTGTTATACTCACCCCAAGGTATGCACGCGTCAAGGACACGTGTATACCTTAAAGTCTTCCCAAATTTTATTAAGTACAAATTAATCTAATTTGCATAATCCTAAACCAATATTCATATGAAAATCACAACTATTTTTTATGAAGCTTGATTCAATTATTTCTCTCACTCGTAGACCTTCTTGAAATAACTTTCTCAGACTTTTGAACGTCAATTGAATTGTTCGTATCTATCATATGAATAAACAGAACATTAGACTCTTCTCCAGTTCTAGTGATATATATATGTTCAAGGCTTTTCACAGTTTGACCAAGTTTTGACCAGTTTTTTTTTTTAATATTTAAACATTTTCTCGAAAATATTGGAAAACTGATTTATAATTGTTGTATATGTCTCTGCGTGATAATAGAAAGGACAATTGACTTTTACATGTCGAGATTTTGTACAAAAACATCATTTTAGTTAAAAAAAAAAAAAGGAATTTGCAGAAAAGGTACAAAACATAGATGTTACACAACGAAAAAATGTGAACCCCCCCCCAAAAAAAAAAAGAGTTATATTTTTTTTAACAGTAATTGTAGTTTATTGGGAGCAAAAATCATTCTGATTTTGTAGGAAAATAATGACGTTATTAGTTTAAAGTTGAACAAAAAACTGGTTTCCAGAGAAATGCGAAAAACAAAGTTCCACTTTTATTGGGCCATCAGAGCGTCGACTGTGGTTTTATTGTCCATCTTGAGTGGGACTCTCTTCAGTTCTGCATGACTGAATCTTGAGTGGGACCCTCTTCAGTTCTGCATGACTGAATCTTGAGGGGGACCCTCTTCAGTTCTGCATGACTGAATCTTGAGTGGGACACTCTTCAGTTCTGCATGACTGAATCTTCAGTGGGACACTCTTCAGTTCTGCATGACTGAATCTTGAGTGGGACCCTCTTCAGTTCTGCATGACTGAATCTTGAGGGGGACCCTCTTCAGTTCTGCATGACTGAATCTTGAGTGGGACCCTCTTCAGTTCTGCATGACTGAATCTTGAGTGGGACCCTCTTCAGTTCTGCATGACTGAATCTTGAGTGGGACCCTCTTCAGTTCTGCATGACTGAATCTTGAGGGGGACCCTCTTCAGTTCTGCATGACTGAATCTTGAGTGGGACACTCTTCAGTTCTGCATGACTGAATCTTGAGTGGGACACTCTTCAGTTCTGCATGACTGAATCTTGAGTGGGACCCTCTTCAGTTCTGCATGACTGAATCTTGAGGGGGACCCTCTTCAGTTCTGCATGACTGAATCTTGAGTGGGACCCTCTTCAGTTCTGCATGACTGAATCTTGAGTGGGACACTCTTCAGTTCTGCATGACTGAATCTTGAGTGGGACACTCTTCAGTTCTGCATGACTGAATCTTGAGTGGGACCCTCTTCAGTTCTGCATGACTGAATCTTGAGTGGGACTCTCTTCAGTTCTGCATGACTGAATCTTGAGTGGGACTCTCTTCAGTTCTGCATGACTGAATCTTGAGTGGGACTCTCTTCAGTTCTGCATGACTGAATCTTGAGTGGGACCCTCTTCAGTTCTGCATGACTGAATCTTGAGGGGGACCCTCTTCAGTTCTGCATGACTGAATCTTGAGTGGGACACTCTTCAGTTCTGCATGACTGAATCTTGAGTGGGACACTCTTCAGTTCTGCATGACTGAATCTTGAGTGGGACACTCTTCAGTTCTGCATGACTGAATCTTGAGTGGGTCCCTCTTCAGTTCTGCATGACTGAATCTTGAGTGGGACACTCTTCAGTTCTGCATGACTGAATCTTGAGTGGGACCCTCTTCAGTTCTGCATGACTGAATCTTGAGTGGGACACTCTTCAGTTCTGCATGGCTGAATCTTGAGTGGGACCCTCTTCAGTTCTGCATGACTGAATCTTGAGTGGGACACTCTTCAGTTCTGCATGACTGAATCTTGAGTGGGACACTCTTCAGTTCTGCATGACTGAATCTTGAGTGGGACCCTCTTCAGTTCTGCATGACTGAATCTTGAGTGGGACACTCTTCAGTTCTGCATGACTGAATCTTGAGTGGAACACTCTTCAGTTCTGCATGACTGAATCTTGAGTGGAACACTCTTCAGTTCTGCATGACTGAATCTTGAGTGGGACACTCTTCAGTTCTGCATGACTGAATCTTGAGTGGGACACTCTTCAGTTCTGCATGACTGAATCTTGAGTGGGACCCTCTTCAGTTCTGCATGACTGAATCTTGAGTGGGACCCTCTTCAGTTCTGCATGACTGAATCTTGAGTGGGACCCTCTTCAGTTCTGCATGACTGAATCTTGAGTGGGACACTCTTCAGTTCTGCATGACTGAATCTTGAGTGAAACACTCTTCAGTTCTGCATGACTGAATCTTGAGTGGAACACTCTTCAGTTCTGCATGACTGAATCTTGAGTGGGACACTCTTCAGTTCTGCATGACTGAATCTTGAGTGGGACACTCTTCAGTTCTGCATGACTGAATCTTGAGTGGGACCCTCTTCAGTTCTGCATGACTGAATCTTGAGTGGGACCCTCTTCAGTTCTGCATGACTGAATCTT
>NC_091361.1:838425-840925 GCF_038502225.1 Cherax quadricarinatus | reverse complement strand
CCTGTCCAGATCCCTTTGTAGTTCTGCCTGGCCTTCGATCGAGTGAATTCTTCTCATCAACTTCACGTCATCTGCAAACAGGGACACCTCCGAGTCTATTCCTTCCGTCATGTCGTTCACAAATTCCAGAAACAGCACTGGTCCTAGGACTGACCCCTATGGGACCCCGCTGGTCACAGGTGCCCACTCTGACACCTCGCCACGTACCATGACTCGCTGCTGTCTTCCTGACAAGTATTCCCTGATCCATTGTAGTGCCTTCCCTGTTATCCCTGCTTGGTCCTCCAGTTTTTGCACCAATCTCTTGTGTGGAACTGTGTCAAACGCCTTCTTGCAGCCCAAGAAAATGCAATCCACCCACCCCTCTCTCTCTTGTCTTACTGCGGTCACCATGTCATAGAACTCCAGTAGGTTTGTGACACATGATTTCCCGTCCCTGAAACCATGTTGGCTGCTGTTGATGAGATCGTTGCTTTCTGGGTGTTCCACCGCTCATCTCCTGATAATCTTCTCCATGATTTTGCATACTATACATGTCAGTGACACTGGTCTGTAGTTTAATGCTTCATGTTCGTCTACTTTTTTAAAGATTGGGACTACATTTGCTGTCTTCCATTCCTCAGGCAATCTCCCTGTTTCGATAGATGTATTGAATATTGTTGTTAGGGGTACACATAGCGCCTCTGCTCCCTCTCTCGATACCCATAGGGAGATGTTATCTGGCCCCATTGCCTTTGAGGTATCTAGCTCACTCAGAAGCCTCTTCACTTCTTCCTCGGTTGTGTGCACTGTGTCCAGCACATGGTGGTGTGCCCCACCTCTCCATCTTTCTGGAGCCCCTTCTGTCTCCTCTGTGAACACTTCTTTGAATCTCTTGCTGAGTTCCTCACATACTTCACGGTCATTTCTTGTTGTCTCTCCTCCTTCCTTCCTTAGCCTGATTACCTGGTCCTTGACTGTTGTTTTCTTCCTGATGTGGCTGTACAACAGTTTCGGGTCAGATTTGGATTTCGCTGCTATGTCGTTTTTATATTGTCTTTAGGCCTCCCTTCTTATCTGTGCATATTCGTTTCTGGCTCTACGACTGCTCTCCTTATTCTCCTGGGTCCTTTGCCTTCTATATTTCTTCCATTCCCTAGCACACTTGGTTTTTGCCTCCCTGCACCTTTGGGTAAACCATGGGCTCATCCTGGCTTTTTCATTATTCCTGTTACCCTTGGGTACAAACCTCTCCTCAGCCTCCTTGCATTTTTTTGCTACATATTCCATCATCTCATTAACTGGCTTCCCTGCCAGTTCTCTGTCCCACTGAACCCCGTTCAGGAAGTTCCTCATTCCTTTGTAGTCCCCTTTCTTGTAGTTTGGCTTCATTCGTCCTGGCCTTCTGCTTCTCCCTCCACTTGTAGCTCTACTGTGTATTCGAAGCTTAAAACCACATGGTCACTGGCCCCAAGGGGGTCTTTCATATGTGATGTCCTCGATATCTGCACTACTCAAGGTGAATACTAAGTCCAGCCTTGCTGGTTCATCCTCTCCTCTCTCTCTTGTAGTGTCCCTTACGTGTTGGCACATGAAATTTTCCAGTACCACCTCCATCATCTTAGCCCTCCATGTATCTTGGCCCCCATGTGGGTCCAGGTTCTCCAAATCGATCTCCTTGTGGTTAAAGTCACCCATGATCAGGAGCTTTGCCCTGCATGCATGAGCTCTTCTGGCCACTCTAGCCAGTGTGTCAACCATCGCTCTATTGCTCTCGTCGTACTCTTGCCTTGGCCTCCTGCTGTTCTGCAGTGGGTTATACATCACTGCTATTACCACCTTGGGACCTCCAGAGTGAAGCGTTCCCGCTATGTAATCACTTTCTTCTCCGCTGTCTCCTCTCTCCAGCTCATCAAAATTCCAGCGATTTTTGATCAGCAATGCCACTCCTCCACCCCCCCCTGTTCCCTCTGTCTTTCCTCAGGATTTGGTATCCCGTTGGAAAGATGGCATCTGTTATCATACCTGTAAGCTTGGTTTCTGTGAGAGCTATGATGTCCGGTGATGATTCTTTGACTCTTTCATGCCACTCCCACTTATTTGTTATTCCATCAGCGTTTGTGTACCATACCTTCAGTTTCCTTTCCAACACTGTGGTTTGGGGGGCCTGTGAGGGTGGGAGACCTGGTGGCATACTGTGGGATTCTATAGCTCCGTGTTGGGTGGAGGCTGTGGGTATGGACTGTAGTGTGTGTTGGGATGGTGTGATAGGTTGTATGGTTCTGAGAATAGTTGTATGTGTGCTTGCCCTTACTGTTCTGTTCTGCTCTGACTGACCTCTGCTGGTTCCATCCGTGTTTCTTTTCCTAGCTCCTTTCGCTTTTTTGTCCTCTCCCTCAGCTGCTGTCGTTCTGATTTTGTTCTGTCTCTGTCTAGGAACACCCTCTTGTACTCTTCCGAGTATTTCAATCGTGGTTTCTCTTGGAGGATCCTGTTCCGCACTGTTTCCGTCCTGAGAATC
>NC_091361.1:823425-833425 GCF_038502225.1 Cherax quadricarinatus | reverse complement strand
GTCTTCCATTTCTCAGATAGTTGCCCAGTTTCAAGGGATGTGTTGAAGATTGTGGTTAGAGGCACGCACAGCATCTCTGCTCCTTCTCTAAGGACCCATGGGGAGATGTTGTCCGGTCCCATCGCCTTTGAGGTGTCAAGGTCACTTAAGAGCTTCTTCACCTCCTCCTCAGTTGTTCGTATGTCATCCAACACTTGTTGGTATATTCCCTCTTGATGTTCCCTTCTGTGCTGTCTTCCCACAGCCCTTCCTGTCTCTACTGTAAAAACTTCCTTAAATCTCCTGTTCAGCTCCTCACATACCTCCTGATCATTTCTTGTGAGTTCTCCACCTTCTGTCCTTAATCTGATCACCTGGTCTTTGACTGTTGTCTTCCTCCTGATGTGGCTATACAACAGTTTCGGGAAAGTCTTGATTCTCGATGCTATGTCATTTTCATTCTGTCGCTGGGCCTCCCTCCTTACCTGAGCATAATCATTCCTGGCTCTGCGACTGATCTCCCTATTTTCGTGTGTTCTCTGCCTTCTGTACTTTTTCCATTCTCTATTGCACTTTGTTTTTGCCTCCTTACACCGTCGGGTAAACCAGGGGCTCGTTCTGGTCTTCCCGTTGTTACTGGTGCCCTTGGGAATAAACCTTTCCACTGCCTCCTTGCATTTTGTTGTTACATATTCCATCATTTCATTTACTGGCTTTCCTGCCAGTTCTCTGTCCCACTGGACCTCCCGCAGGAAGTTCTTCAACCCTATGTAGTCCCCTCTTTTATAGTCAGGCTTTTCCCATTCAACTCCTGTTATTCTCTCCACTTGCAGCTCTACTATGTATTCAAAGCACAGAACCACGTGGTCGCTAGCTCCTAGGGGACTCTCATACTTGATGTCCTCAATATCTGAGCTGCCCAGGGTGAACACAAGGTCCAATCTTGCTAGTTCATCCTCCCCTCTCGCTCTGGTAGTGTCCTTAACATGTTAGTGCATGAGGTTTTCCAGCACCACGTCCAACATCCTGGCTCTCCATGTTTCGGGACCCCCATGTGGCTCCAGGTTTTCCCAGTCAATCTCCCTGTGGTTGAAATCCCCCATAACCAGCAACTTTGCTCTGCTGGAGTGAGCTCTTCTTGCCACCTCAGCAAGTGTGTCCACCATTGCTCTGTTGCTCTCTTCATATTCCTCTCTTGGCCTCCTGCAGTTCTGTGGTGGATTATACATCACTGCAATGACCACTTTGTGTTCCCCAGACTGAAGTGTACCTGCTATGTAGTCTCTTTCTCCCGTCTCATCTATTCCTTCCATTTTCTCGAATTTCCATCTGTTTTTTACGAGCAGAGCAACCCCACCTTTCCCCCTGCCCCTTCTATCTTTCCTCATGATCTGGTATCCTGGTGGGAAGATTGCATCTGTTATTGTCTCCATGAGTTTTGTTTCTGTAACTGCTATGATGTCTGGGGACTTCTCATTGATTCTTTCTTGCCATTTCTCATGTTTATTCGTTAATCCATCTGCATTTGTGTACCAAACCTTCAACTTCTGTTCTAATATTGTAACTGTGGTGCGGGGGGTGGAAACAGAGGGATCGGTGTGTGATGGTTGGTTTGGATTGTTCAGTTGCCTTGGGGGTGTCGTGGCTGGAGTCCTTCTGCAGGTGTTTCTGGGGGTGTGCTTGTCCTTCCATTTGATCCTGGGTTATTCTGCTCTCCTTTTTCATTTCCTCCCTCCTTTCGTTTTTGAACTCTCTCTTTCATTGTCTTCCTTTCGTCCTGTGTTCTGTCTCGATCGAGGTACACACTCCAGAACTCCTGCTTGCCTCTCAGCCATGCTTTCTCCTGCAGGATCATGGTTCGGGTTGATTCTGCCTTGAAAATTACTTTGAGAGGCCGATTCCTTTTCTTTGTGAACCACCCAATTCTCCGAAAATTTGCCACCTGGGTCATGTCCCGCTCGCCTATCACCTTCATGATATCTTCAATCGCTTTTTTCTCCTCCTGCTTTCTTTCATCATAAGTTTCCCCTTTAGCTTCGTCTAGCCCATAGACAAACACGGATCTTTCCCTTTCCACCTCCCACTGTGACTCCCATTGCATCCTCTGATGTGTTTTAGTTCCTTCCCGTGGAGTGTTCCTTCCTTCAGTCCCTTCCCTAGTCATGGCCCCTATGCTTTTTGGTTTATCCTTCCTGCTCACCTGCTCCTGGCCCCCACAGGTATCTGGTAAGGTCCTTGCACATGTCCTAGTTCCTTCAATGCCTTCCAACCTCTCATTCTGTCCTAGTGTGCTCCCTGTCTTTGTTTTGGCCCCATGTGGGTTTGACAGGACCTCTGCATACAGTTTAGTTTCCATGCTTCCTTCAGACCTGTTGTCTGTGTTTGATGTAGCCATTGCCGATGCTACTTCTGTAATATCTTTGTCTCTGTGCTGTTTCAGATGTCTCAGCTCCTCTTCTAATCTCTCTATCTTGATTTCTGCTGCTGTGGCCTGTTGTTTACACTTTCTGCATTTTGTTGCTAAACTCTCTTCCATCTTCCTTTCCAGCTCATCTAGTCTCCTTCCCCAGTCTTCCTCCCTTTTTTTGAGCTCTACCTCCCATTCCTCCCTCTCAGATTCGTCCTTGGAGCCCCTTGTCCTCATCCTGGTTAGGGGGAGGGGAATAGATGGTTAGGAGAGGGGATGGATGGTTGTGGGGGAGGGGGAGGATGGTTATTGGAGGGGTAAAGATAGTTGGGGGAGGGGGTTAGATGGTTTGGGGGAGAGAGGGAATGGATGGTTATGGGGGAGGGGGAGGATGGTTATTGGAGGGAGGGAGGTAGTTGGGGGGTTAGACGGTTTGGGGAGGGGTTAAGTGGTTTGGGGGAGGGGTAGGTGGCTAAGGTGAGGTGGTTAGGGAAGGGGGAGAGGTGGTTAGGGGAGGGGGGGTACGTGTTTGTGTCAAGTGTTTGTGTCAAGTGGCGGAGGGTGTGTGGGTGTGTGTGTGTGTGTGTGTAGACAGCTTGTACTGTCTGCACAGACAGCCCATGCTGTCTGCCAGCTTAGTTCATATTTCGCACCACTCAGGTGCTGCCATCTATAGGCCTTGCCACTTCAGTATGCCCAGACTTGCCTCACCCTCACTCACACAGCGGCCTAGCAGGAAGACACAAGTACTAGTAGCTCTCTCTCGTGGGATGGCCCTGCCCGGGCCATGGGCTCAAACACACAAGCCTGTGTACCCACCACGACTTAACAATAAACAAAGAAGCCTCCGAAGAAGTTTATCATTTACTACCTGCTACCAGAATACCAAACAAGCCCGTTTAAATGGTACCAGAGGTGGTCGCAGCAGTGTGTTTGCCCAAAGCGAGGAAGGAAGAGGGATGAAGTCATCTTCACTTCATCATCCCATGCAAGAAGCATCCGTCTCTCAACCTGATGTCGTGTCTGCACGTTTGAGCATCCAGACACTGGTACAAGCAAGATCCAGGCCGAAATTTGCCGAAATTCTCCGAGAATTGTAAGTGGCGTCATAGTGACCCCACGCTACAGTGTCCCTCGCTGTTTCTCAAGTCACATGTTCAGCGTCACTTGTATGTTGCTGCTGTTGTTATTCAGCTCAGCACAGCTGTTTCAGCAAGCTAGAGGTGAGTTTTGTGGTGATTTCTGCATCCAGTGTGAGCTTCTCCACGTGTTTGTGGGTGAGAGGAGGAGGAATGGCCAGATGCTCGCCCTTCCATTCACTCACGCACGCTCCTCGCCACCACACTACCATACACCACTCACCACTGCCCACTCCCTCTGCTGTGTTTTCTGCTGTTTTCCATGTGAATTCATTGCCAGAGCTGTGTATCCGAGTGCCTGAGGCCACTCGAAGCTACGTGGATCAGCATGCCACGTAGATCATGACGCCACGTGGATCACGACGCCAAGTGGGTGTGGGCGATGTCACGTAGACTTACGAGCTACGTGAGTTTCCAGATGTCCCAGGCCTCATGCTGTGGTCTGCTGCCCGCATCACATTGACGTCACCCACGATGTCTGCCTGATGTCACCTCGAGATGTCTGCGGACGTCACAGTGCTGCTGACGTCACCTCGCGACATCACACCTGACACATGATGTCACATCGAGTGTTTCTAGTAATTATTTTAATATTGTCGAGAAGATTGAGAGAAAATATATGTCGTGTGTTAATTAATTCCTCTCAGTCAGTGTTCTCACATGTTAGTGTACCGCGAGTGTGTAAAGTTTCCGTGTGTCCAGTGAGGTCTGAGCCAGACCTGAGTAGCACCACTGTGCTAAGTCACCCGTGTGACAAGTACGTTTGACAGCTGATGTCAAGACAGCTCCGAGTGACCGAGCCCCCTTGTACAGAAAGCTTTTATGCTCGTCGCTCGTGTTGTTCTGCAGAATCGTACCTGCTACGATTCCCATCGAGATTTGTTTCACTTCACCTCCAGACCATCAGAGTGCAGTTATATGTAGAGAAACAAGTCTGGGGACGCTTAGACTAACCTCTGCTATAACTCCAACTGTCGAGAGATGATACTCGTCAAGCCGCAGTCAGGCCTGTCGGCAGGCGCTGTGTCAGCCTCGTGTCACAAGCTTCAGTGAGCAGCCTGCACAAAGAAGATGTCACTTTGACTGCTAGCTCTCTAACTGCAGACTGGTGTATGATGTTACGACTCCCAGATGTTTCGCCCAGTCGTCTCTGCCACGACTCGCTCCACAACTCGCTCCACGCTCGCCGGCAGTGACAGCCCAGCGACAGTACCAGTCGAGAAGTGTCCTCCTGAGTCGCTTGCCAGAAGTCCTGCCCAGTTGCCGAGTTTTGTCGACGCCTCACTCAAGGGCACCAACATGTTGTGCCCCAGGTTGAGTGAAACCTGCAGCGACTCTTACGATGTCTGCTTCACCGTTCCAGAGGAGACCGTACCCTCTTACGTCACAGCTCAGCCGCAGTGATGTCTCCCATGTTGCAGTATCTGTCCAGACGCAGGAAGGCGTGCGGTGATGCCCATCGACGCTCACTGCCTTTGATCACGATGTTTAGCACACCCACATGTTTTTTTCTTCCCTCCCTGTAGGAAGTTTTTTTCCATGTTCATATGTATATATATGCTTTTATTTTGTGTTCTGTGCCCCGTTCCTACGAGAGAGAGACCGAGTTTCTTTTACTACCAGTATTGTCGCGTTGGGACGACGCATGGTAGGTGGCCGAGCGTATGTAGACAGCCTGTACTGTCTGCACAGACAGCCCATGCTGTCTGCCAGCTTAGTTCATATTTCACACCATGCTGGTGCTGCCACCTATAGGCCTTGCCACTTCAGTATGCCCAGACTTGCCTCACCCTCACTCACACAGCGGCCTAGCAGGAAGACACAAGTACTAGTAGCTCTCTCTCGTGGGCATGGGCCTCCCAGGCCATGGGCACAACACACAAGCCTGTGTACCCACCACGACTTAACAATAAAGTAAGAAGCCTCCGAAGACGTATCATTTACTACCCGCTTACAGCCTACCAAACAATCCTTTTTTTATATGTGTGTGTATGTGCGTGTGTGTGTGCGTGTGTGTGTGTGTGGTGTGTGTGAGTGTGGTGTGTGTGTGTGGTGCGTGTGTGTGGTGTGTGTGTGTGGTGTGTGTGTGTGGTGTGTGTGTGTGTGTGGGTATGTGTGGAGTGTGTGTGTGGTGTGTGTGTGGAGTGTGTGTGTGTGTGGTGTGTGTGTGTGGTGTGTGTGTGTGGTGTGTGTGTGTGTGGGGTGTGTATGTGTGGTGTGTGTGTGTGTGGTGTGTGTGTGTGGTGTGTGTGTGTGTGTGTGTGTGTGTGTGTGTGTGTGTGTGTGTGTGTGTGTGTGTGTTTGTGTTTGTGTGTGTGTGTGTGTATGTGTTTATGTATGTATGTACGTGTGTGTATGTGTGTGTGTGTGTATGTGTGTGTGTGTGTGTGTGTGTGTGTGTGTGTGTGTGTGTGTGAGTGTGTGAGTGTCTACCCTTGTGTGTGTGTGCTTGTGTGTGAGGGAGGGAGGGTTTGGGGAGGTAGGTTGTGTGGTTGAAAGATCCTTCGTGTAGGCACAAATTTAGTCTCATTTATCTTTCCCAATTATCTACTCTCTTCACTTATTGCCCTTTCTGTGTATGTGTGTGTGTGTGTGTGTGTGTGTGTGTGTACTCACCTATTTGTACTCACCTATTTGTGGTTGCAGGGGTCGAGTCACAGCTCCTGGCCCCGCCTCTTCGCTGATTCCTACTAGGTCCTCTCTCTCCCTGCCCCATGAGCTCTATCATACCTCGCCTTAAAACTATGTATGGTTCCTGCCTCCACCACATCACTTTCTAGGCTATTCCATGCCCTGACTACTCTATGACTGAAGAAATACTTCCTAACATCCCTTTGATTCATCTGAGTCTTCAACTTCCAATTGTGACCTCTTGTGTCTGTGTCCCATCTCTGGAACATCCCGTCTTTGTCCACCTCATCTATTCCGCGCAGTATTTTATATGTCGTTATCATGTCTCCTCTGACCCTCCTGGCCTCCAGTGTCGTCAGGCCGATTTCCCTCAACCTTTCTTCATAGGACAATCCCCGTAGCTCTGCGACTAGTCTTGTTGCAAACCTTTGCACTTTCTCTAATTTCTTGACGTGCTTGACTAGGTGTGGATTCCAAACTGGTGCTGCATACTCCAGTATGGGCCTGACGTAGATGGTGTACAGAGTCTTAAACGAATCCTTACTGAGGTATCGGAACGCTATCCGTAGGTTTGCCAGGCGCCCGTATGCTGCAGCAGTTATCTGATTGATGTGCTCCTCAGGAGATATGCTCGGTGTTATACTCACCCCCAGATCTTTTTCCTTGAGTGAGGTTTGCAGTCTTTGGCCATCTAAACTATATTGTGTCTGCGGTCTTCTTTGCCCTTCCCCAATCTTCATGACTTTGCATTTGGCAGGATTAAATTCAAGGAGCCAGTTGCTGGACCAGGCTTGTAGCCTGTCCAGATCTCTTTGTAGTCCTGCCTGATCCTCGTCCGATTCGATTCTTCTCATTAACTTCACATCGTCTGCAAACAAGGACACTTCTGAGTCTATCCCTTCCGTTATGTCTTTCACGTATACCAAGAACAGCACAGGTCCTAGGACTGACCCCTGTGGAACCCCGCTTGTCACAGGCGCCCACTCTGACACCTCGTCGCGTACCATGACTCGTTGTTGCCTCCCTGTCAGATATTCTCTGATCCATTGCAGTGCCTTTCCTGTTATGTGTGCCTGGTCCTCTAGCTTTTGCAGTAACCTCTTGTGTGTGTGTGTGTGTGTGTGTGTATGTGTGTGTGTGTGTGTGTACGTGTGTGTGTATGTGTGTGTGTGTGTGTGTGTGTGTGTGTGTGTGTGTGTGTGTGTGTGTGTGTGTGTGTGTGTGTGTGTGTGTGTGTGTTACCATTTGGTCCTAGGCACATGTCGATTAGACACTTGGCCTGTGTGTGCATGTGTATGTGCATGTGTGTGCATGTGCGCATGCGTGTGCGTGCGCATGCGTGTGTGTGTGTGTGTGTGTACTCACCTAGTTGTACTCACCTAGTCGAGGTTACGGGGGTCGAGTCCGAGCTCCTGGCCCCGCCTCTTCACTGATCGCTACTAGGTCACTCTCCCTGAGACGTAAGCTTTATCATACCTCTGCTTAAAGCTATGTATGGATCCTGCCTCCACTACATCGCTTCCCAAACTATTCCACTTACTGACTACTCTTTGGCTGAAGAAATACTTCCTAACATCCCTGTGATTCATCTGTGTCTTCAGCTTCCAACTGTGTCCCCTTGTTACTGTGTCCAATCGCTGGAACATCCTGTCTTTGTCCACCTTGTCAATTCCTCTCATTATTTTGTATGTCGTTATCATGTCCCCCCTATCTCTCCTGTCCTCCAGTGTCGTCAGGTTGATTTCCCTTAACCTCTCCTCGTAGGACATACCTCTTAGCTGTGTGTGTGTGTGTGTGTGTGTGTGTGTGTGTGTGTACTCACCTATTTGTGGTTGCAGGGGTCGAGTCTTAGCTCCTGGCCCCGCCTCTTCACCGGTTGCTACTGGGCCCTCTCTCTCCCCGCTCCATGAGCTTTATCAAACCTCGTCTTAAAACTGTGTATGGTTCCTGCCTCCACTACGTTATTTTCTAGGCTATTCCACTGCCTTACAACTCTATGACTGAAGAAATACTTCCTACTATCTCTCTGACTCATTTGTGTCTTCAACTTCCAATTGTGGCCTCTTGTTTCTGTGTCCCCTCCCTGGAACATCCTGTCTTTGTCCACCTTGTCTATTCCACGCAGTATTTTATATGTCGTTATCATGTCTCCCCTGACCCTCCTGTCCTCCAGTGTCGTCAGGCCGATTTCCCTTAATCTTTCTTCATAGGACATTCCCCTTAGCTCTGGAACTAACCTTGTTGCAAACCTTTGTACTTTCTCTAGTTTCTTGACGTGCTTTATCAAGTGCGGGTTCCAAACAGGTGCTGCATACTCCAGTATGGGCCTGACATACACGGTGTACAGTGTCTTGAATGATTCCTTACTAAGGTATCGGAATGCTGTTCTCAGGTTTGCCAGGCGCCCATATGCTGCAGCAGTTATCTGATTGATGTGTGCTTCCGGAGACATGCTCGGTGTTATACTCACCCCAAGATCTTTCTCCTTGAGTGAGGTTTGCAGTCTTTGGCCACCTAGCCTATACTCTGTCTGTGGTCTTCTGTGCCCTTCCCCTATCTTCATGACTTTGCATTTGGCAGGATTAAATTCGAGAAGCCATTTGCTGGACCAGGTGTCCAGTCTGTCCAGGTCTCTTTGAAGTCCTGCCTGGTCCTCATCAGATTTAATTCTCCTCATTAACTTCACATCATCTGCAAACAAGGACACTTCTGAGTCTAACCCTTCCATCATGTCGTTCACATATACCAAAAATAGCACTGGTCCTAGGACCAGGTGCCCACTGTGATACATCATTACGTACCATGACTCGTTGTTGCCTCCCTGTCAGGTATTCTCTGGTCCATTGCAGTGCCCTTTCTGTTATATGCGCCTGATGCTCTAGCTTCTGCACTAATCTCTTGTGAGGAACTGTGTCAAAGGCCTTCTTGCAGTCCAAGAAGATGCAATCAACCCACCCCTCTCTCTCGTGTCTTACTTCTGTTATTTTATCATAAAACTCCAGAAGGTTTGTGACACAGGATTTGCCTTCCATGAATCCGTGCTGGTTGGCATTTATACTCTTGTTCCGTTCCAGGTGCTCCACCACTCTCCTCCTGATAATCTTCTCAATTTTGCATACTATACACGTCAATGACACAGGTCTATAGTTTAGTGCCTCTTTTCTGTCTCCTTTTTTAAAAATGGGAACTACATTTGCCGTGTGTGTGTGTGTGTGTGTGTGTGTGTGTGTGTGTGTGTGTGTACTCACCTAATTGTGGTTGAAGGGGTCGAGACTCAGCTCCTGGCCCCGCCTTTTCACTGAGTGCTACTAGGTCCTCTCTCTCCCTGCTCCATGAGCTTTATCTTACCTCATCTTAAAGCTATATATGGTTCCTGCCTCCACTACCTAACTTGCTAGGCTATTCCACTTCCTGACTACTCTATGACTGAAGAAATACTTCCTAACATCCCTTTGACTCATCTGGGTCTTCAACTTCCAACTGTGACCCTTTATTTCTGTCTCTCCTCTCTGGAACATCCTGTCTCCGTCCACCTTGTCTATTCCACGCAGTATTTTGTATGTTATCATGTCTCCCCTGACCCTCCTGTCCTCCAGTGTCGTCAGGCCAATTTCCCGTAACCTTTCTTTGTAGGACATTTCTCTTAGCTCTGGAACTAACTTTGTTACAAACCTTTGCACTTCCTCTAATTGTGTGTATGTGTGTGTGTGTACTCACCTAGTTGAGGTTGCAGTGGTCGAGTCCTAGCTCTGTGTGTGTGTGTGTGTACTCACCTAGTTGAGGTTGCAGAGGTCGAGACCTAGCTCCTGGCCCCCGCCTCTTCACTGGTCGCTACTAGATCACT
>NC_091361.1:818425-820925 GCF_038502225.1 Cherax quadricarinatus | reverse complement strand
AAAGTAATACATCAAAAGAAGGCCTGTGTGCGTGTATGTGTGTGTGTGTGTGTGTGTGTGTGTGTGTGTGTGTGTGTGTGTGTGTGTGTGTGTGTGTGTGTGTGTGTGTGTGTGTGTGTGTGTGTGTGTGTGTGTGTGTCTGTGTCTGTGTGAGCTTCAGGAGATGTGCTTGGTGTTATACTCACCCCAAGATATTTTTCCTTGAGCGAGGTTTGCAGTCTTTGGCCACCTAGCCTATACTCTGTCTGCCGTCTTCTTTGCCCTTCTCCGATCTTCATGACTTTGCATTTGGAAGGGTTGAATTCAAGAAGCCAGTTGCTGGACCACATGTCCAGTCTGTCCAGGTCTCTTTGAAGTCCTGCCTGATCCTCATCTGATTTAATTCTCCTCATTAACATCACATCATCTGCGAACAGGGACACCTCTGAGTCTATCCCTTCCATCATGTCATTCACATATACCAAAATTAGCACTGGTCCTAGGACCGACCCCCTGGAGACTCCTTTCGTCACAGGTGCCCACTTTGTGTGTGTGTGTACTCACCTAATTGTGGTTGCAAGGTTCGAGACTCAGCTCCTCGCTCTATCTCTTCACTGATCGCTACTAAGTCCTCTCTCTCTCTACCTCCTGAGCTTTATCATACCTCGTCTTAAAGTTATATATGGTTCCTGCCTCCACTACATCGCTTGCTAGGCTATTCCACTCCCTGACGAGTCAGTGACTGAAGAAGTACTTCCTAACATCCCTGTAACTCGTCTGTGACACGTCTGTGTCCCCTCTCTGGAACATCCTGTCTCTGTCCACGCAGTATTTTGTATGTTGTTATCATATCTCCCCTTACCCTCATGTCCTCCATTGTCGTCAGTCCGATTTCCCTAAACCTTTCTTTGTAGGACATTCCCCTGAGCTTCGGAACTAGGTTTGTTGCAAACCTTTGTACTTTCTCTAATTTCTTGACGTGCGTGACCAGATGTGGGTTCCAAAATGGTGCTGCATACTCCAGTATGGGCCTGACGTACACAGTGTACAGTGTCTTGAACGATTCCTTACTAAGGTATCGGAACGCTGTTCTCAGGTTTGCCAAGCGCCCATGTGCTGCAGCAGTTATCTGGTTGGTGTGTGCTTCCGGAGACGTGCCCGGTGTTATGGTCACCCCAAGATCTTTCTCCTTGAGTGAGCCCCTCAGGGAAGGTTCCTTGATGTTGGTGAGGGGCTCTCAATTTAGGGAATTGGATCTGTGCTCCAGTTCCCCGAATTAAGCCTGAATGCCTTCCACATCCTCCCCCCAGGCGCTGTATAATCCTCCGCGTTTAGCGCTTCCCCCTTGATTATAATAATAATACTAATCCTTGAGTGAGGTTTGCAGTTTTTGGCCACCTAGCCTATACTCTGTCTGCGGTCTTCTGTGCCCTTCTCCGATCTTCATGACTTTGCATTTAGCGGTGTGTGTACTCACCTAATTGAGGTTGCGGGGGTCGAGTCCGAGCTCCTGGTGTGTGTGTGTGTGTGTGTGTGTGTGTGTGTGTGTGTGAGAGAGTGTGTGTGTGTGTGTGTGTGTGTGTGTGTGTGTGTGTGTGTGTGTGTGTGTGTGTGTGTGTGTGTGTGTGTGTGTGTGTGTGTGTGTGTGTGTGTGTGTGCGTGTGTGTGTGTGTGTGTGTACTCACCTATTTGTACTCATCTATTTGTGGTTGCAGGAATCGATTCATAGCTCCTGGCTCCGCCTCTTCACCGATTGCTACTATGTCCTCTCTCTCCCTGCTCCATGAGCTTTATCGAACCTCGCCTTAAAACTATGTATGGTTCCCGCCTCCACTACGTCACTTTATAGGCTATTCCACGGCCTGACTACTCTATGACTGAAGAAATACTTCCTAACATCCCTTTGATTCATCTGAGTCTTCAACTTCCAATTGTGACCTCTTGTTTCTGTGCCCCATCTCTGGAACATCCCGTCTTTGTCCACCTTGTCTATTCCTCGCAGTATTTTATATGTCGTTATCATGTCTCCCCTGACCCTCCTGTCCTCCAGTGTCGTCAGGCCGATTTCCCTCAACCTTTCTTCGTAGGACAATTTCCTTAGCTATGAGACTAGTCTTGTTGCAAAGCTTTGCACTTTCTCTAATTTCTTGACGTGCTTGACTAGGTGTGGATTCCAAACTGGTGCTGCATAGTCCAGTATGGGCCTGACGTAAATGGTATACAGAGTCTTGAACGATTCCTTACTGAGGTATCGGAATGCTATCCATAGGTTTGCCAGGCGCCTGTATGCTGAAGCAGTTATGTGATTGATGTGCGCCTCAGGAGATGTGCTCGGTGTTATACTCACCCCCAAATCTTTTTCCTTGTGTGAGGTTTGCAGTCTTTGGCCATCTAGACTACATTGTGTCTGCAGTCTTTGTTGCATCCCCTGAATGGGTCACAATATATATTATGTATATTATGTATATGTATATAATGTATATTACCTTTTCATATAATTTTATATTGCTTATATTTGCGA